>NC_030813.1:115724436-115785596 GCF_001704415.2 Capra hircus
ACGGTTTCTACCCACCTCTACTCGACTCCGCTAATTACTTACGTATCCTCTACCCCAATTCGTGAACCAACTCCTTCGTCCTGCACCCTATGCGCCCAGCTCCACCGTACACCGCCCATTCTAACGTACAGCTCTCCCTAGACCCGAGTGAGCCTGGCCTCCCTTGACACGCAGAGGCTCCAGAACCGTCCCCGCCTGCACATGCCATCGTGGGCTGCAGAAAGGTGACAGATCCCGCCCCGCCTCTGGCCGGGAGAGCACAGACCTCTGGGCAGAGGGCTGAAATCCCCAAGTCTGTCCAAAGTGTGACACGGGCTCTAGACCCGAGGGAGACTCCACCTCCAGGGTAAACCTGATCTGGCTCTAGACGGGCTCTGAACCCTGCCTGGGGGCCTTCCCCACCAAGGGCCGAGCCCTGGAGCTCAGCCCACGCCGCCCTCCGCAGACCCTCCGCTCGGTGTCCTCGCCACGCCCACCCCAGCTGGCCCTCCTCCCACCCCCCTTCCTAACGCTCCTGAACCTGCAGGCGCCGCCCCAGCCTCCTCACGCCCACCTCCATCCCCCCACCCCCGCACTCTGGGCCAAAGCCATCACCCTCGACAGGCCTGCTGGTGGCACCATCCCGCTCCAGCACCTTCCAGGGCTCCCTGCTACCCTGGGAACACAGCCCAGCTCTGGTCAGCCTCCGGGCCTCCGTAACCGGACACGACTTCCGCCTGCCCACTCTGGCCACGCCAACTCCTCAGACAGGCCCCACTCAGCCTGCCCACCTCAGAGGCCCACCGGCTCAGGGCCCACCAGGGGGGTCCCTCAATCGCCTGTGGCATCTGCATCCCCTGGGCCCCAGTCAGGGGCTCCCGGCCTAAAGGGCAGCCCCCAGTCCCAACCACGGCGTCGTGTGGGGACCACCCAGGGCTGGGAGCTGGCTGAGGCCCCCCAGAAGGCCAAGAACAGGCTAGCTGTGGCCGCCTCAGCCTCAGGCCTCGGCCCAAGGGCAACAGCGGTTGGTTCCGGGTTGGTCTGGGAGGCGACGGCAGGTCAAGCCACCCGCACAAGTATCCGCTTCAACCCGGTCCAGCAGGGGCTGGGAGGACTCAGAATGGACCCCAGGCCGGACTCGCCTGCAGCCATTGCTGGTCGGGGGGCGGGGGGAGGCGGGGCCTGGACCCAGCCGAAGGCCAATCTCTGACCTGCCCACCATCCTGCCCCACCACAAGGCTGCGGACCTGGGCAGGGACGATGGTGGCATCGCTCCTTCCTGCAGGCCCAGCCCACCAGGCCCACCTTGCGCCACAGGGGTCCCTGGGGAGACCAGGAAGGGCCAAGAGGGTGGTCAGGCAGGGAGATACAGAGTGACGGACAGGACGCAGCAGGCACTCTGCCTCGGTGGGGGGGCACGTGCTGGGGACTACTCAGCCCCTGTCCCCAAGGACCTCAGGAAAAGCCTTCCTTGATGCACACAAGGGGGCCTTCCCACACCCGCACAGCCACAGGGGCCACATCTGGCAGACAAGAAACATCCTTTGTGCCTGGTGGGTGCCCGGGTGCTGCGTGCCAGCGTCTGTCCCCGAGGGTCCACAGCACCTGCTCCCGCATGCACCCCCAAAGCCTAAGCTCAGTGAGGGGCGCCAAGGAGTACCATGCCCTGGAGGAGCCACGCCAGGCCCTCCTCTGGCCCTGTCTCCCAGGCCCAGAATCCCCGTGACCCTGCCACTCACCACCCGTGACTCAGTTTCCCCCACTGTCAGAACAGGGAGGCCACCCAAGTAGGGGACTTGAGACCCGTTCTGCCCTGGGGCTATGCCCCAGGATTGCTGTCCACCCAGCCGGAGCTGGAGCCCGTCTGTGCAGACGGCTGCAGCCTCTGCTGGGGGAACCTGCTCCTGGTTCGGGGTCACTTCAGGTTTGGAGTCACTACCATTGTTCCGTCGCTCAGTCCTGTCCGACTCTTTGCGACCCCAAAGACTGCAGCACCCGTCTCCTCTGTCCTTCACCATCTCCTGGAGTTTGCTCAAACTCACGTCCTACAGTTCAGTCATTCACTACAGCTGAGGCCCCCTCAACGCATGGGGTGTGCCCGGGTTGGGGGAGACCAGGAGAACAAGGATTGAATTCAGACCTGACTCAGAGGAGCCCCCGGAGCCGCTGGAAGAGAAGAGCCCTCAGGTCCTGGGCGAGCAAAGCTCTCCACCACCAGGTACATGCTTTAAACAGCCCAGAGGGCCCTCCCCCCCAAAAAAAGAATCTGAAAGGTTTGGTAACAAAGTCAGAAAAAGAAAGGGTGGGACCCTGAAGTCAGGGCCTTCCCCCGCCCACCCCAAAGAATCCGACAGGTTTGGTAACAAAGTTAGCAAAAGGGTGGGACCCTGAAGTCAGGGCCTCCCCCCACTAAAGAATCTGAAAGGTTTGGTAACAAAATTAGAAAAAGAAAGGGGTGGGATTGGGAGGCCTAACTAATTCGGAGGCTAATGAGGGTTTACAGGATTACCCAGCCTAATCCTCCTACAAGCGGCCACCAGGACTCCTGGACGGGCAAGGAAACTGAGGCTGTGGGCAAGCACCCGGACCTGGGGCAGGCAGGCAGCCCCTCGGGGGGCCCAGCAGAGCCTTGGGTGAAGGACCCACCCCCCCAGAGAGGCTCCCCACCACAAGCCTTCATTCACTTGTAAATCACTCGGGCCAGCCAGGCCACCCCCTCCCCCCAAACCGCCGCCTGGGCACTATGTCCCCACCTCCTCAACGAGACCCCGGCTCCTCTCTGGGCCCAACTGTAAAATGGGGTGTGCCATCTGGGACTTGAGGGCCTGGGGGGGTAGGGCGGGGACACTCTGCAGCTCCACGCAGGGGCTCAGAGGCCAGAAGTCCAGCCTCGGGCTCAGCCCAGGTTAATGAATCACCCAGAGGCCCGTGGGGCTCAAAGTCCAGCCCTGCCGGGGAGCAGGCAGGGGAGGCTGCCACCAGGGCCTTCCTGAGACGTGCCCTGCGCCCCCAGGGACCCCTCCCTACGTGGCTCCACGTGGAGAGGGGCTCCCGGGGTGGCCGGGCAGTCCTGCTGCGGAACCTCCTCCGCTGGCCTTGACCTTTGCCGGCTCCAGCGCCATAACTTATGGTCCTGGGAGAGAGCCAGGCTGGGACCTTTGTAAATTTCACGAGGCCTCTGCAGCTCCTTCAGGAACCGGATTAAGTTTATTGATCTTTCAACTCTCTACCTGTTTCACCAACTTTCCTGCGGAGGCAGGGCCCCGGTACTCGGTCCTTCCACCCCAGGCCCGCATCTGGTGGGGGACGCCGGCAGTCCCTTAAAGCGGGGCGGGGGGGGGCCCTCTGCCCGCCCCCCTCAACCCCCCTGCGCCGCAGGGGGTCCAGGAGGCCCGGGCCCCGCCCCCCGCCCCTCCCCCGGGGCTAGTTGACATTCCCCAGCCGTAGGGAGTAATATCTTTATCTGAATGCGAATGCTAATTCGGCCCCCCCTACCCCCCGCGGCCGCCTATTCGGCGCCCCTGGAAGCGGGGGCCGCCCTAGCAGGCGCTAAAAGCGCGCGCTGACCTCCCGACGGCCTCTGTCACGCCGCTGAATGACACGCACATTCAAGCGCCGGGCCCACTTTCATTCATAAAAAAATGACATTGTTCCGGGAGGCCGCCGCCGCCGCCGCCGCAGGAAGGGGCGCAGGGGTCTCGGGGAGGGGCGGGCCGCCATCTGCCTGCGTCCAGCCCGCGGCCGCCGCCTCCCTGGCACCGCGCGCCCGCAGCCGCCCGGCTCACACCTCCCCGCGAGGCCGGGCCGCCATCAATGCGAGTCTGTGGCCGCGCCGAGGTACAAAGGAGCGGCTGTTCGGGTCCCGCCCGGGTGGGGCGTGAGCTCACCGGGCGAAGGCCTCCCTCCGAGCGGCCGCCCGGCCGGGGACCGGGGTGCGCGCAGCCCCTCGCACGCCCCGACCCTCTCCAGCGCCCCCAAAGTCGTCGGTCTCCAGGGAGGCGGGCTCCCTACGGCCGCCCCCCGGGCCTCCCCTCTCTGCCCGGCCGCCACCGGGAGCCTGGCAGAGCGCGTGCCGGGCGTGGGCACCCGGAGCGCTCGGCCGGGGGGCGGTGCGCGCTTGCACCTCGGGGGGCCCGGCGCGTGTGCGGGGCGGGGACCGGGGCCAAGACGCGCTTCAGACCCTCCGCTGCCCGTGCTCCACCGGCCCTTCTTGCCGACCTCGACGTCCCGCCGAACCTTGGTCGCCAAAGGGGGACGACAGCCCCCCGCCGCTCGGGCATTCGCGCTAACCACTTCCCAGCCCGGCCTGGCGCCCCAGGGGGGCAGTCATCTTCACTCGCGGGGCGTGAGAGCTGGGATAGAGAGAACGGAGGCACTAGAAGGTGTCCCCCGGACATGCAAGGCCACTGAGGGGCTGGGGCCCAGCCGCGGGCTGACGCACTTTCATACCCTCCCTTCACAGTCCAGAGTCGGCTTTGACTGCAGCTGGCCGTGAACTGGGGCCCGAGGGGGCTGGGGAAGCGGCACCTACAGCAGGAACTTTCCGTCAGTGTGGACCCCGCAGAACAATGGGAATCGTGGAGACGCGGCCTCCAAGCCCTCCCGACGGCGCCCGGGGGGCAGGCTGCGCCCGGCTGGGGAGCGGCGGGGGGCGGGGAGCGCGGATGCCACCGCGGTGCCCAGCTCGCCGCCACAGCCTCGTACTTGGGTGGCAGCCCTGCGGCTCCAGACGCCCCACAAACTGCCGCGCCAGCTCTGGCCCCGATCCCCGGGGAGGGCGGGCGGCAGAAACCCGGACGCCCGCCCCGCGATGCCAGCGCAGAGCGTGCCCTGGGGCCCACTCAAGACATCCAGCGCCCCACACCCACCTCGGCGCCCGTTCCCCGGCCCTGCCGCCGCCGCCCGCCGGGTCCCCGCGTACCTGCCGCTCTCCGTGCAACGCGGGGCTCCAGGCCCGGGGACCCGAGGACGGCGCCGGTCATGACCGCCACTGCCACGCAAAACGCGAGGGCGCGAGCCGGGGCGCCCATCGCGGGGGCGGGGGGTGCGGCGTCCTCAGGCGGCGCACGCCAGCATGCTGCCCCCCATGGCCCGGCTCTAGCACCGGCGGGAGGAAGGCGCCGCTGCGGAGTCTGCGGGAGGAAGCAGGCAACTCGTTACGCGGGCGGGCCGGGGCGCGCAGGGGCGGAGGCGGCGGTGGCCGGGCTCCCGCGCCCCGGCCCCTCCGATCCCCGGCCGCCCCGCCCGCCCGCCGCCGCCGCCGCCGCCGCCGCCGCCGCCGCCGCCCAGAGCTCCCGGGCCGCCTGGCGCCGGCCGCCGCCTCCCCACCGCGGTCCCTCCTCCCCCTTCCCTCCCTGGCTGCTGCAGAGCCCTCCCAGGGCGGCGACGGCGGCGGCGGCAAACTTTCCAGAGCGGGAAGCCCGCGCCCCGGCCGGGCCCCACCGCAGACACCGCTTGGGATCCGAGCCCGCCGCGCGCTCCGGACCCCTCGCGCCCGCCGGGTCCCACGCACCGACCTGGCGGCCCCGGGCGCCCGACTCTGAGCGCGGCTCCCGATCGCGCCCGCCGCGCGCCGGCCCAGCGCCTGCGCCTCGTCCCTCCGGCCGTCCGCTCGGCAGTGCTTGGTGGGCCCGGCCGAGCTGGACCGCGCGGCGTCAGCTGCCGGCGTCAGCTGCCCGCGCCGCCGCCGCCACCGCGCACTGAGCCCGGGCGGCCGGGCGCGCGGCAGCCAGTGGGGCCGGCCCGCTCCCGCCCCGCCCCGCCCCGGCCACGCCCGCCCCGGCTCGCGGGGCGCGGGGAAGCGCCCCTCCCCGGGGGCGGTCCGGGGGCGGGGCCGCGCCGGCGAGCCCCTGCCCGCGGAGGGGATTAGAGGGGCGGGGCGGGGGCGCCCGGCGGTCTCGGAGGGCGTGGGAGCTGGCTCCTCCGCGAGGCCTCCAGTCTCACCGTCGGGCCCCCCCCCGCACAGAGAGGCCGAGCGCGGGTTTCTCTGCACAGCGCCCTGTCCCGGTGGCCACCGGGCCGCCGACCAGGGGCTCAGGCCCGGGGAAGGCTGGATGGAGAGGGGGCGTAGAGAGGGGTGGTCTCTGCGGGTGAGACTTGTCAGGGAGGCTTCACCGAGACGGAGCCGCACAGGCTAGGCCCCGGGGCGTGAGCAGCCCAGAAAGCCTGCAGCCTAGGCCAGTTCGGCCTGCCGCCTGGGGTTGGGATGCTAGGGGCCTGCTGCTGCATTTATGAAGCGCCTGCTGAATGCTCGCAGAGCTCAGCTGCCTGAGTTCCCGGCCAGAACGGTTCCCCAAGCACACGGCACCCCAGGGAGGAGTTTGGAGACAGGGTGCTCGCTGTGAGACAAGGTGCTCGCTGTGAGAATGCAGGGCCGGGCTGGGCGGCCCAGGTGCAGGACCCCGACTCTGGGGCTCTGAGGAAGGCCGCGGTGGGGAGCTGGTGGCAAAGCCTGAGATGCCTGGAGAGGGGGGAGGGGGGCCTGCAGGAGCTGGGCCCCACAGCCAAGCACCTCTGGCTTCTCAAACTCCATGTGCCCATCAGCAGATCGGTCGAGGAGAGTGCCTCTGACCTGCCGCTCCGGCCATCCTGCTGTTCCAGGTGCAGCCTGGAGACACCCCAGCCTTTGGGGCCAGCTAGACCCTGGGACCCTGAAGTGTCGCAGGGAAAAGTCAAGTCTGACTCTATGTTGGAACTATTTGTTTGACTTGCTTGCCATTCCTTTTTTTTTTTTTAATTACAATCATACAGAATGGCCTGTCTTGGAGAATCCTGCTCCTCTGCCTGTTAAAAAGTGCCTTGGTTGAGAACCTTGTCCACCTTCCTCCAGATGGCAGGGAGGAAGAAATCAACACATCATCCTGCCTAAGGCTTGCCATTCTAGGAGGTATTTGCAGCATTCGTGGACTTTTGCCTTTGCTTCCTCACCTCCCCCCGTCCCTGATCTGTGGAAGAAGCTGGCATCCAGACCCCAGTGAGGCTGCTGTTGTGAGACATTAGTGTGCCACCTTCTCAGCCACCGGCTCTCAGCCCCTCGTCTCTGGCTCACTGGGCTGCTGCGCGGCGAGCAGAGCAAGCGTGGACTTGCTGACAGAAGGGCCGGCTGCTCTGTGCCCTCCCGGCAGGTCAGCGCCTCTGCTGTGTGCCGCCTTGCTTGCCTGCTCTGGTCAAGCCCGCGTCCCCCAGACTGGCCAGGGGCACCGTCCGCTTCCATGTGGGTCTGGCCTGTGGGCACTGCTAGCAGGCGAGGGCAGAGGGCACTCCCACTGTGCCCGCCAGAGTGGGCCCTGAGTACCCACTTCCTCCAGCAAAGGGCCCTGGTTGGCCTCTGGGTGCTCGATACCCTGGATCCGCTTCCCAGGGCTGCTGCACAAATTCCCACAAACCAGTTGGCTGAAATTTAGTCTCTCCCAGTTCTAGGGGCCAACAGTCTGAAATCAAGGTGTCAGTGGGGCTGTCCCCGGCCCCGCACTCCCCAGCCCCATCTCAGAATCCAGGGGAGGGTCCTTCCCGCCTCTTCCTGCTGCTGGTGGTTCCTGGCTGTCCTGGGCTTGCGGCTGCATCCACCCCAGTCTCCCCTCCATAGCCACATGGTTTTTCTTCCATTGTATAAGGACACTTGTCTCTGGATGTAGGGCCACCCAGATAATCCAGGCTGATCTCTTGATCTCATGAGCTTAATTTAATGACTGTAAAAGTCTCTTTTTCCAAATAAGGTCGCATTCCCAGGCTCCAGGAGCGGATCTCCCTTTTGGAGGCCCCCTCCTGCCCTTCACCACACACCCTCCCCCCGTGGTGGCTGGTACCTTTGGTGCTGCCCACGGTTTGAAGTGGTCCCTCCACTGCAGCCTGTCTCCAGCGGCACCATCAGGTGGCATCTAGGTCAGAGTTCAGGAGCGTTTTCATGGCTCTTGGCAGAGGACTCTGCCAAATTGCTTCCAGAGGGTCTGATGCTGCTCTTGCCAGCCCCGGAGGAGTCGCTGCCCACTTGGCCCCACCCTTGTCACCAGGGGAGGGCACCGCTCAAAGGCATTTTTATTATTCTTGACAAAATAATTTTATTTGTCCACAATTATTGTTTCCAAGTCAGCACATTCAGCTGGAGCAAGCTGTCCCACAGGACCTTCTTCAGACGGCGGGCGTGCCCCCATGCCAGTTCCCCAGGATGGCCAATGGAGGTGGCCTCCAAAGTGCCCCTGGTAGCCGGGTTTCATCACAGCCTGTTGACAGGGCATCTCCCCCGAGACCCCCTGCAGCTCGGCCGGGCTGAGTCCTCCTCAGGCCCACTGGAGCCCTCTCCCCACCCCCAAACACCGACCCCACCTCCCAAGGACCACAGCATGGGGAAGGAAGGTGGGTGTGGAGGCAGAGGGCAGCCGGGCCCAGCCCAGCCCGATGGGTGAGTCAGAGCTGGGCGGCCCTGCATGCTGGGGCTTGTGCGGGTGAGCGGGCCGCCGTGGGCCCTGGGTGCGGATCCCAGCGGGCTGTTACCACCCAGCCCCCCCCAACCCCTCCTCACCCCCCAGCCCGGCCTGGGCTGACACTGGGTTCACGGCGCCAAGGTGCACTCAGCTCAGGGGAGTTTCAGTCCCTGCCCTGCCTACATCCACAGCTCTCCTGCCCACTGTGGCCGCCACAGTGCCCAACAGGCACCCATCAAGGCCAGAGCTAAGCCAGGGGCCCAGGGCAGGGGAGTCCCAGCCAGAGCCTTCCACTTAGCCCCGTCAGGGACTCGGGCCCAGGGAGGGGCGGCCGTGGACTCGGGGCTGGGCTGGGGGAGACCGAGGCCTTCAGATGTCCAGTGCCCAGCTTCTCTTCCAGGAGGCTCTGGGGACCCCCTGCAGGGGCAGCTCCGTCTCCGAGCTCCCCCCTTCTCCCAGCACATGTTCACCGTCTTTGGAAGTCACTGCCACCCCTGCCTGCTGTCAGGGCCCAGGAGCTGGGCCCCAGGGCTCAGAGCAGGTCAACTAGGGATGAACAGGGGCCCCTGGGACGCCCTGCCGGGCTGGGCTGAACTAGGTCCCTCCCTCCAAGGAAAAACAAGTGGACCTGAGAGAGGTCGTGTCTGACTCTTTGTGACCCATGGACTATAGCTCGCCAGGCTCCTCTGTCCATGGACTCCTCCAGGCAAGAACACTGGAGTGGACAGCCATTCCCGTCTCCAGGGGATCTTCCCAACCCAGGGATCAAATGCAGCCTCCTGCACTGCAGGCAGATTCTTTACCAGCTGAGCCACAGGGAAGCCCTGTTGTACATCGTGGGTGATTTCTGCCTTTTAAATTCATCCTCAGAAAATAAAAAAGCACAGTTGACTTGCTCGTTATAGCGGAGATTTTAAAGAACATGGAAAAGAGGAGAAATTCCAAGGTCTGGTGGCCAACACTAACTGTTGTACAAGGTCCTTAATTTTAGCTCTGAGCTTCCTGGCAGGCTGAGCAAAAAGGGCAACACCGTGAATCATGTGCTGTCGGAGGCCGTCTTCTCCGATGTGCGCTGACAGCGCCAGTGCAGACACTCCTGCCCTTGGTTCACACTGAATGCTAGACCTCAAATCCTGACTTTAGGTTTGGAAAATGTGGTTGCTCCCAGATGAGCAATAAAAGGACAGTGCTGTCTATAGACAGGAGGGTAATGGTGGGAGGGGTGTGGCGTGGGTTCTCCTGGGTGCCATCCCAGCTACGGGGAGGGGGCCGGGGAGGTCTATTCCCCAACCCCTACTGGAGCCTGGCACAGAGGGCTGCCTCAAAGCGCCCAAGGGCAGGAGGTGCTGGCTGGGGGAGAGTCTGGCCAGAGAGGGCCAGCCTGCCTGTGGTGGTGGCCCCCAGGGGGATGGCCTGGGGAAGGAGGGCAGTGGAGACGGACCCGCTGCTGGCCAGGGAGGGGTTAAGGCCTCCACAGCTCCCGGGGCTGGCGGGGGCCAGGCCGGTAGCCGCTGAGCAGCTCAGAAATCTATTTTCCTAAGCACTTGGCATTTGCCTGAAACCTCAAGTGTATTTTCCCTGAGTTTTATTTTTTCTTTGACCCCAAACTCTGGTAAATTTAAGGGAAATTTAATTATGGTGTTTTGGGTCCATTTACACTTAAACCTTCTCAGCATTTTTTCCAGGACCCTTTTGGAGTTCAGCACGTCTTGGGAGCCTTCTAAATGAGCATTTTTATTATTATTATTTTTTGAAAAGGCTTTACTCCCCCTGCCCCCACCCCCCAGGACCAGCCTTCCTGCCAAGAATAAACAAGGCTGACTCCACAGGCTCCGGCTGAATTAGGAATCCGTCCCCGGCCGCCAGGCCAGCCCCACAGCACGTCACACTCTCCTCCCTTGGCCAGGCAGCCTTTGCCCTGCAAGCAATGCCCCTTCCCCTGGGTCCTGTTGGCCCTCCTGGGAGGGGCTGTCACCTGCTCCGGGAGCCTCAGCCACATGCCCTCCTGGGGCAGGGGAACCTCGATTCCTTGCTCTTGGCCCTGCCGGTTCCTGCACGGGTCACCCACGGACCAGCCTCCGCCTGCTGCCAGCCAGAACCCAGGAGTTCAGAGTGGCCACAGAATCCCACAGGCGGCGGTGGCCTCAGCGTCTGTGGCTGGAGGCTGTGGACACTGTCCGGTCCAGGCTGGGGCGAGGACGTGCCCCCCCAGGAGGCAGACTGGGGCACCCCACAACCTGTGGACCTGGGAACAGATGGACCGAATTTGGGGGTGATGTGGCCCCTGGCAAAGAGCCCGCAGGGGCCAACTGCTCACACCAGATGCAGTGTCAGTCCTGTGTGAGGGGGTACCCCGGGGGCGAAGGGCCGCAGCGGGGGCACCCCAGGATGTGGAGCCCCGGGGGAGGACCCCGGGACGTGGAGCTGCAGCCGGCAGAGCCTCCTTGGGGACACAGCGGTCAGGTGCAGCCGCCCACTGCGGCGAGGTCTCCTGGCCTTGGGGGAGGCGCGTGTTCCCTGCGCGGTGTGACCCTGGGGGTTCTGGGAGAGAAGGCTTTGGCTGGACTCTGCCAACCCCAGACCCCACGGCCTCCCATCTCCCCCAGTGCCCACTGGGAAGGAGGGATGGGAGTGGTGGTCCCCGGGACCCCTTCCCAAGCCCAGGTATTGGGGCTTTAAGGAGAGGGAAGATAGTTTGTGAGGGGTCTTGTCCAGGAACATGCTCCTGTGGGAAGCCTGCTCCAGTCTCACATACCCCCCCCAGGGAACCGGGGCTTCTCTGGGTCCCCCCAGGCCTTGAGCACCCCCGGGCCCCACTCCCTGGGCGCCTGGAGCCCCAGGAGCCATCGGCCACATGGGCTCTGGGAGACACGTATTTGAGCTGAAGAGCTGAGCTGCCTGAGCAGCCAGCACTGCCCCATTTTACAGAAAGGTACACTGAGGCACAGTGGCGTGGAGCACCTCCCCTGGGTCTGCCCCACACCATCTGCTGAGCGCTCGCTCAGAGCCAGGCCAGGCGGCCCTCCCAGAGGGGGATCTTTCAGGGTTAGGAGGGAGGATGTCCTGGCCTCCTCCTCGCCCCCCACCCCAGGCCCCAGCCTCCGGGGGCTCCTCTGCCTGACGGCCAGCCCTCCGGGGCCGAATCCAGGGGCCAGGGTGGCGGGTGCTGCTGGCGGTTGTGCCTCCGGCCTGTGTTGTGTCTGAGGGCCACCTCTGCCCGTGCTGGCCCCTCCCAGCGCTCAGAGGGCCCCTAATAGAGACATCTTTGAGGGGCCTCCTGAAGCCCCCCGCCCCTGCCTGCCTGCCCCAGAGCCCAAGTCCGCTGACAACTTTATTGTCCGCCCAGGCTGGCCTGCAGGCGCTGAGGGCGTGGTCCAGATAGACCTGGGGGATGCTGACCACCGCCCAGGCAAAGGCCGGCTGAGTGAGATAAACGACCCCCACCCCCGACCGCAGGGCCGCGCCCATACCTGCGCCCATGCTGCTCTGCGCCCAGCTGAGATCGGACCACCCAACAGCCCACCGCCAGGGAGTGGCCTCCCGGGATCCCCAGGCTCAGGGTGAAAGTGGATGGGGGCGGCCTCCTGGCCTGGTGAGACCCCCCCAAAGCTCTGGGGCCCGGTCGCCCCAGGCTCCCCTCCTGCTGCCACACTGCTCCAGGGAGCACCCCCAGGGCTCAGCCTGGGCCAACCCTGCCCCAGTTTCCAGCCACACCTGCCCTGACGACCTGTCACCCCGCCCCTCCCTGGGCCAGGATCAGCCTCAAGCCAGACTGGGTGGGGGTGGAGTGCCCCAGGCCAAGGTTATCTCAGGATGAGGGTCTGGGTTGTCTCAGCTCAGATCAAAGAGCCTTATCTGGCCAGCGCTCCCTGCCCATCCCACCAGCCTCCAGTCCTGCCTCCCAGCCCAACCCTCCCACACCCCGCTCCAGACGCCTCCCAGGCTGTCCAGCACAGCCCTGACCCACAGCCCCGCAGGGCCCGGTCTCCAAGGAGGCCCTGACTAGCCTCCCCGCGAGCGTGCCCAAGGAGCGCCCTGCCCGGTCAGCAGTGGAGGGCCGTGGGGCTGGGTCTCTGGACCGTGTGGCCCACCCCCAGGGTGGGTAGTACAGTGAGAGACTGCGACAGCACGCAGGTGGGCCCGGTGGCCCGAGGGGAGCCAGGCACGCGGACTCTCTCGTACGTCTGCACGCACATGCGTGCGTGTGTCCGCCGGCCTCCTGGCTCCCGGGGGCACCTGGGCCCGAGCCCTCAGCACGGGAAGCCAGCAGAGGCCCATCGAGCTTCTGTGGGCCCCAGCCCCCCATCCGGCCGACTAGCCCTGCGAGCTCCTGCTGCAGACACCGCCCGCCCGCCGAGCAGCAAGGGCCGGGCCGGCCCGGGAAACTGGGTCAGAACGAGGCTGGGCGGGGTCCCCACCATGCCTGAGTGCACGCCCCGCGAGGGCAGGGGCTTCAGATCCCAGCACAGCCTGGCCCAGGCTTGCACACCTGTGTCTGCACGTGTGTGTGTGTGCTCGTACATGTGTGCCCTGCCGCTCCAGCCGACAGCCTCCACGCAGGGATCTGGGTGTTCCCATCCCCACAGGCACCCCCATCACCTGGCCCAGGGCCACCTTTAGCCTTGCAGACTCTGAGCCAGCCCAGTTCCCAGACTAGCCCCCAAAGGTGGGCCGACCCTGGCCCCGTGGACCTGCGGGGCCGAGAAGAGGAAGCTCAGGTGGACAGAGACGCTGTCTGCCCGCTGCAGAGGGGCACACAGCTCGTCAGGGAGGCCTCCCCGCGTGCTGTGGCCATGACGTCCTGCTGCTCCCAGGCGCCCTGCCCTGACTTGTACAGGTCGCCTCCTGCGATGCTTGCCCTCAGAGAAGCCCCCAGGGCTTAGGCCTTGGGCTGGCCTTGGTGCTTAGGGTTTATCGTTCTGGTGGGGGCCCTGCTCATCCTGGCTGAGGGCCAGGCGCCCAGCCCCAGGGCGTGAAGAGTCCCGGGCCCCAGCTCACGCCCCTGCCATCCGCGGGCCACATTCTGTGCCCGTGGCCAGGTGCAGCTGGAGGACAGGCCTCACCAGGGCTGGCTAGGAGAGGGGCTGTCCACACTCCGTGCTGGGGTGAAGCAGCGCCCCCGCCAGGTACTTGGTGGCCCCGTAGTTGCGTCCAGCCCACCGGGGGTGGGGCATGTGCTCGTAGTCGTCCAGTCCTGTCCAGCTTTTTGCAACCCTGGCAGGCTGTAGCCCCATGAGATTGTCCAGGCAGGAATACTGGAGCTGGTGGCCATTTCCGTGTCCAGGGGACCTTCCTGACCCAGGGGTTGAACCCACACCTCCTGCAGCTCCGGCACTGCAGCCACCTGGGAGGACTACACTGACGCTGCGCGTGTGCGTGCGTGCATGCGTGCGTGCTGGTCGGTTCAGTCGTGTCCGGCTCTGTGCGGCCTTATGGACTGTAGCCCAGCAGGCTCCTCTGTCCATGGCATTCTCCAGGCAAGAACACTGGAGTGGGTTGCTACTTCCTCCTCCAGGGGATCTTCCTGACCCAGGGATTGAACCTGTGTCTGCTGCTGCTGCTGCTGCTGCTGCTGCTGTTGAGTCGCTTCAGTCGTGTCTGACTCTGTGCGACCCCATAGACGGCAGCCCACCAGGCTCCCCTGTCCCTGGGATTCTCCAGGCAAGAACACTGGAGTGGGTTGCCATTTCCTTCTCCAGTGCATGAAAGTGAAAACTGAAAGTGAAGACGCACAGTCGTGTCTGACTCTCAGCGACCCCATGGACTTGCAGCCCACCAGGCTCCTCCATCCATGGGATTTTCCAGGCAAGAGTACTGGAGTGGGGTGCCACTGCCTTCTCCTGTGGCTTTTGAGTCTCCTGCATTGCAGACAGATTCTTTACCCACTCAGCCACCTGGGAAGCCCCTACTGAGGCTGCAGAGAGCAATGAGTCTTCAAAACCTACAGCTGGTGGAAAGCCTCAGACATCCCCTGGTCCCCACGCCTTCGTCCCTGCCCTAACCCTGTCCAGCCCCGGCCCGTCCACCCTCGCTGCCAGGACACCCTTAGTCCAGCCCCCAGAACAGGGCAGCACCCCCAGGGGTCACAGGTGGGTGGCAGGAGCCATCCCCCCAGCTCCCTGTGACTCTGCAGCGCCCACTCCTGGGAGGCCCCTGGACACCCGGCCTCGTGGACTTGGGGGCTCAGAGTGTCCCTCCTTCCCCTAAGATGTGCTTACCTGCACACACACACGCAGACATGCACGCTCACACACACCACGCGGCCCAGACACTTCTCGTAAATTGCTCCAGGGATTGCAGGCTGCTCTCTGCTTTGAGCTCACAGAACTGGTAGTGCCAGAAATCCAGCTTGTTAGGCAGGTGGAGACTCGACGGGGGCCGGCCCACCCCCGGAGCCTCTCGGTTCAGGCCCTCCCACCCCCAGATGACCCTCAGCAGCAGGGGGCCAGGCCCGCGACCACCTGCTGCTTTGCCACAGGCTGCCAAAGGCCCTCTGCCTTCGAGGTGTCCTCCACCCCCGCCCAGACCCACCTTCCCCGCCTCAGAGGGAGGTGGTCCTGGCTCTGCAGGCTCCTGAGGGTGCGCGGCCTGTTCAAGAAGTGAGGACGGTGAGGGGAGAAGAGCCACGGGCCAAAGACCGGGCAGGCCAGGGGCAGGCTGGCCCCGGTCCCTCCCTGTGTCCCCTGCAGTTCCGCCATAGAGGGGGCTCCCCCAGAACCAGGTGGGCCCCCACCAGCAGCCAGCTGACTCAGAGACCTGGGCCGAGCCCCTGGGGATAGAGGCTGCGAGGTTTCTGGGATGTACGTTTGCGAGCCACGGGGCTGGCGCTGAGGGGTCAGGGGCTGTCCCGGGGGACGGTTGTGGCACGCAGGCCAGTGTGTGCCAGCCCATGCCCTGGCAGACCTTGCTAGTCAACTGCAGCCCCGTCTCTGCTGCCACGGCGCGGTCTCAGCCCCTGTCCTCCAGACGGCTCCCCCAACCCGGGGACCGGAAACCCACTGCCGAGTCTGCCTGCAGCCCCCCACGGCCGGGCCTGGAAAGGCCTCAGCCGGGCCCTCTCCCTCACACCATCCTGCCCCCACGCCAGGTCTTTCGCGCTGCCCCCTGGGGAGGCGTCCTCTGTCCTGGTCTCCTGGGAGTCCCCTTATTCGAGGTGCAGAGCCCGAGGCGACCAGGGACAGAGTCCGGGTGAGTCTCCTGAGCCCTTGCCAACCTGGCATTGGGCGCTGGGATGGGAGACCTCTGGCCCCGAGAAAGGCGAGGGCTCCCGGGCCAGAGCAGCTGTGGGGCTGGAGCCGGCCGCCTGCCCTCCCTCACTGCTCGGAGCGGAGCCTGGGGGACAGCTGGCCACGTACGGGCCTTCCTCTCTGCTCAGGTGGGGCTCCCACAGCCCCCCGGGCTGAGCAGCAGACCCTGGCCACGTGCAGCTGCCAGCTGCTGCCAGCTGGGCTGGGGCCGGCCGGCAAGGCCACGTCTGTCTTGCCAGGTGGGCAGGATTAGCAGAGCACAGCGGCCCATTGATGGTGTCCTAAACAAAGCCATCTTCCCGGGGTCACCTGCCAGGCCCCGGGGCCCACCAAGCCCCCAGCCACCCGCCTCCAGCCAGGGCCCCGCCCTCCCGGAGCACCCAGGCAGGGCGGACCTCAGCGAGCCCAGTGGGACGCCAGGTGCGTCCCCTGCGCAGGGCAGGACGCGTCACCAAGCCCAGCACTCACCATGGCAGCTCTGCCCAGGTCTCCAAGGCTGGCCTCCTCTGGAAGCCCTCGGGAGCAGAAAGGGCACCCCTCCTCCTAGGAGGCAGCTCAGGCTCAGGGAAGAGCCCAGGTCCTCATCCTCGCAGACAGGTGGCTTGGGTGCTTGTATGGGGGCAGGGCAGGGTCTGGGCTGGCCAGCTGGAAGAACACAGTGGCTCAGAGCTGCCCCACCCCGGGTCCAGGGACCACCCTGATGAGGGCTCTGACTGCAGGTCCAGGGCTGGAGGCTCTGCTGGGGCTGAGGGGGCGGGGGCTGGGGTCCCCATCCAGGCACTGGGGCTGAGACAGAAGGAGATCGCATCTGTGGAAGCAGGCCCGAGGTTGTCTGCTGTGCAGGTCTGAGCTTCAAGCTGCTGAGAAAACACACCTTTTTCACAGTATATTTATTTAGGCCAAGAAACAAGAAACATTCCTAAGCCCGTTTGTTGTTGTTGTTCAGTTGCTAAGTCGTGTCTGACTCTGTGACCCCATGGACTGCAGCACACCAGGCTTCCCTGCCCATCACCAACTCCCAGAGCTTGCTCAAACTCATGTCCATTGAGTCGGTGATCCCATCCAACCACCTCATCCTCTGTTGCCCCCTTCTCCTCCTGCCTTCAATCTTCCCCAGCGTCAGGGTCTTTTCCAGTGAGTCAGCTCTTCGCATCAGGTGGCCAAAGCATTGGAGCTTCAGCGTCAACATCAGTCCTTCCAATGGATATTCAGGGCTGATCTCCTTTAGGATGGGCTGGTTTGATCTTGCAGTCCAAGGGACTCTCGAGAGTCTTCCCCAACACCACAGTTCAAAAACACCAATTTTTCAGCACTCAGCTTTCTTTATAGTACAACTCTCGCATCCATACTTGACTACTGGAAAAACCGTAGCTTTGACCATACGGACCGTTGTTGGCAAAGTAACGTCTCTCCTTTTTAATATGCTGTCTAGGTTGGTCATAGCTTTTCTTCCAAGGAGCAAGTGTCTTTTAATTTCAAGGCCGCACTCACTGTCCCCAGTGGTTTTGGAGCCCAAGAAAATAAATTCTGTTTCCATTTTTTCCCCATCTACTTGCCATGAAGTGATGGGACTGGATGCCATAATCTTAATTTTTTGAATGTTGAGTTTTAAGCCAACTTTTTCACTCTCCTCTTTCACTTTCATCAAGAGGCTCTTTAGCTCCTCTTTGCTTTCTTCATAAGTGTGGTGTCACCTGCCTATCTGAGGTGATTGACATCTCTCCCAGCAATCTCGATTCCAGCTTGTGATTCTTCCAGCCCAGCGTTTCTCATGATGTGCTCTGCATAGACTTTAAATAAGCATGGTGACAATATACAGCCTTGACGTACTCCCGTCCCAATTTGAAACCAGTCCATTGTTCCGTATCCTGAGCCTTTCGGGGGCAGATTTTTTGCCCTTGCCTGGATCCTGAGCTCTCTGGCCGCCAGGGCAAGGAGAGAAAGATGCTCCTGTGGGCTGTGGCTGGTGAGACTGGGCCCTTGGGCATCTGTGGCCTCCTCCCCTCCCAGGGCTGAGACCAGGGCCCCGCCCTGCAGGTGGGCCCCGGAAGGGACAGCAGAGCCACCTCATGACCTCAGAACAGGGGCTGAGCCATGCTGGTCAACCCCAGCTGTGGCCCAGACCCCACCCCAGGCAAAGAGGAGCTGGGGGTGCCTGGGGTGATCTGGGGCTCAAGGAGCTGGCCCAGGCCTGGGCACGGGGAGACAGGAGTGGGGCAGGGCCTCCCAGGTGGGCCCAGCCCTGATGGCTCCTGTCCCCTCCCAGAGCCGCCTGACAGGAACACACGGGCCTCCCCACCCCGTCCCGCCCCACCCTGACCCCTCCGTCCCTCCTCCTCTGGAGGCAGGCAGTCCTGCCCACATGGGCTCCCAACTGAACCCCCACCCAGCAGGGGGCTCGCCCAGCAGCCTCCCTGATCACCCTCCTGTCGGCCGGTCCTCACGCACCTGGAGACCACCACCACCTGGTAGGGCCTTGCTCTCCCCGGAGCCCAGTCCCCTCACCTCCCTGGAACCCACCTCACCTGCTCAGGGCTCCTGCAGGGCCAGCTGTGTCCTCTCAGCCCCGGGCAAGCGCCCAGAGGACAGCTCAGCTCCAGGGAGCCCCTCTCTGGCCCCACAGCCTAGACACCAGCCCACGGTGTGGAGTCGCCCCGGGGCTTGGAAGGGAGGAGGGGCGAGGGGTTGGCAGTGAGAAGCCTGGCTCAACCTGGAGGCCGCAGAGCAGGGACAGGCCTTGGGCTGTGTGGGCCCCCGGGACAGGGCCCACCAGGAGGCTGGGCCCCCAGGACAGGGCCCACCAGGCTGGTCCCCAGGACAGGGCCTACCAGGAGGCTGGCCCCCAGGACAGGGCCTACCAGGAGGCTGGGCCCCCAGGGCAGGGCCCACCAGGAGGCTGGGCCCCCAGGGCAGGGCCCACCAGGCTGGACCCAGGACAGGGCCCACCAGGAGGCTGGGCCCCCAGGGCAGGCCCACCAGGAGGCTGGGCCCCCAGGGCAGGGCCCACCAGGCTGGACCCAGGACAAGGCCCACCAGGAGGCCGGCCCCTGGGGCAGGGCCATTGGGAGGCGGGCCCCCAGGGCGGGCAGTCCCAGAGCAGCCCCAGCAGCACGTCCTCATCGTCCTCGAGGCCTGGCCGCCTCCCCAGTGCAGCCTGCCTGATGAGGAGCGAGAGATGGAGGCCAGCAGGCGCCCTGGGCAGGCGGCCCCGGGGACTGCACCCCCGCTCCTCTGGCCCAGCCAGCCCCGTGCTTCCTGTCAAAGGCGAAGTTGGCGAGGGTCCTCATGAAGGGGCCGCTGGCAGGCCTGTGGGGCCGGCGAGGACAGCTGGGAGAGAGGGAGGGGATGGCTGCTGACCTGGGGGTCCTCAGGATGGGGGGCAGCGAAGGGCCAGGCCTGGGCTCCCCAGCCACGCCGAGAGCCTCCCGTGCTGGGCCCTGCCCTGCCCTCAGCCTCAGCGCCGGACTCAAGAGTCAGCACTCCTTGCCCCATTCTGTAGCCGCCCCCCACCGCCTCTGTGCGCCCGACGCTGCTTACAGCCCTGGGGGGTCTCAGGAGGACACAGACCAAGGCCGGCCTCCAGGGCTGGACGGTCACGGGACACGCCCTGCGGTGGTGCAGGCTGGGGGTCAGAGGCCCTCCACGCGAGGACGGCGGCCACATGTGCTGACCGTGGATGTCCACGGGCGACAGAACCGAGCCGGGCAGGGGGATGCGCGAGGCCGGACGGGGGCCCAGCAGCCGGGGTCCGGGAGGGACAGGCAGCTGGGGGGCTTCCTTCCAGCAGGGTGTCAGCTGCATCAGGGTCCCGAGCTGGGGTGGGGCTGATCCGACCAAGGTCTCAGGGTAGAGGCTGGAGCCTGGAGGGGCTTCTGGGGGGGAGTGGGCTGCATTCTGGATGCCTCGCGCAGGCAGAGGGCCAGTGGTGCCTCGGGCAGCTGTCCCTAGCAGCAGGCTTCCTTTTCCTGCTTTTGGCCCTTTGGCCCTGGATCAGGTCCGGAGGGTGAGGATGACTTGCTCAGGCCGCTCTGTGGAGCCCTGGGGCAGGGGGGTGGTCCATGTGGTCAGTGTGGCCACAGCCTGCGGGGAGGCCTGCCTGAGACTTCCCCTCCCCACCTCCCTGGAGGTTCCCACAAAGCCCAGACCCCACGCCCCGCACCATCCCACCTTACTCGCCTGGGTGCCCTGACACCTGTCTGTCTTGGGGAGGGAGGCCCCTGTGACCACCTGGGGTACACAGCAGACGTGGCAGGCTGTCCATTCCGCCCAAGGATACCCCCACTCTCTCTGGACCCCCGGCAGCCCACCTAACCCAGGCCACAGCGGGGTAGCTCCTCTTCCCAGGAGGACAGAAGGAGGTGTCTGCCCCGCGCCACCCGCAGGCCCCGCGCCAGCCTGTCCGGCTCGCGAGCTCTCGCCAGCAGGGGCTGGGCTGCCAGCACTTTGTGCCCACTGGGATCCTCCGCCTCCTGGGACCACCCCTCCCGGGCTCGAGTTCCCTGGCGCCCTGCCTGACATCCTCCCCCCAGGGGCCCGAGATGAGGCCCCCGGCACGGCCTGTAGAGGAGAAGGGCTGAGTCTGGCCTCAAAGGACCAGCACCCCGCCCGGTGACCCTGTCCGGCTGGACATGGACATTGACAGGCGCCCCCTGGCCTGCCCCCGACCTCTGCGGCTCCTCAGGGTGGCGGGGGCCGGGGGGACCCCAGATCCGAGGAGGGGATGGTCTCAGGGCCTCACACCTTCCCGGCGGGGGGGGGGGGCAGGCACGCCTCCTTTGCCCTCCTCTCCGCAGGGCTGCATGAGGGCACTGTGCCCCCTCTGGGGTCCTGGGCACGTGGCCAGCAGCTCATTTGCACGGAAACCTGGATTCCTCAGCTGTGTGAGGACACCCCGAGGGCCGGCTCAGGATGGGCACCAGGCACGGAGCACCTGCAGGGCTGATGGTCTGGGGTGATGGGCAAGGGGAGGCGCACCCAGGCGAGACCACAGGGCAGGAACAGGGCAGCTGGCGGGCGGGTGGCAGGGCAGGCCCACCGGGCGCCTCCAGGCAGCAAGGGGGCGGGGAAGGGATGGGCGGGCGGGGCGAGGTCAGCTGGCCGGTGGCCGGAGGGGGAGCTGGCCTTCGACCCCCATCTTGGGGCCGGGGGCGGCCCCCAGGCTCTGAGCAGGGGCGTGACACAATCCGATTAAGATGCCGCTTTCTGACTGTGGTGGGGCGAGTGAGGAGACGTGGCCCTACGGTCAGTGGGTCAGTCGAGGGGCCCGAGGCCCACGTCCGCTCCGGCCCGGGGGCGTGTGCAGGGCCCATGCTAGCAGCTGACGGTGGCGCTGAGAGGGGGCTGGGACGGAGGAGGGGTCCCGAGTGGAGGGCGCTGACGGCTCAATCCTGCCCGTCACCGTTCAATGGCCCCTTGTCCCCGGCCATTGAGCACGGCGTTCGGGCCCCCTGGCGACGCCCGGCCGCGGCCATCTCCGGGGAGGCAGGAATGCGGCGGGCGGGGCCCGGCTGGGGGTGGGGGCGCCCGTTCTCACGCCCGGGCCGCTCAGGCTGACTCAATTGGAATTTAAATGCTGGCCATTGTTGTCCCCAGAATGGCCAGGAGTCAGCGCTGCCCTGGGGCCTGGACCCGGCCTGCGCTGGGGCAGCAGCCAACCCAGCAGGCCAGCCCCAGCGCTCCTGAAGGGCTGTTCCTTGCCCCCTCCTCCAGGCAGCCCTCCTGGACTCCTCCAGCCCTCTCTACCTGCCCTCCCGTTCCAGCTCTGTCTGTGCTGGGGGTGGGGGGGCAGGGTCCCTTCCAGGGCTGGGCCCTGATGGAGACGTCTACACTCCCCGGGAAGCCTTGCCCATGGGCTGCTGTCTCCTGACTGGCCCTGAGCCCGGCCTTTTCCTGGGCCCCACTCTGGGGGCATCAGGCTCTGGGCAGCGGGTGGAGGTGTGCAGGGCCGTGCTCTCAGTCAGAGCAGCTTTCCGAGCACAAGCCCCCTTCCGGCCAGCATCCTGGTTACAGTCACGCGTGCCCTGAGCTCTGGGTTTACAGGGTGGGGCATCCAGGGTTAGGGCTGATGGCACGTGGGAGCCCCCAGATCGTGAATCTCAGATCCGCCAGCAGCGCCACTCCTCCGGGCTGAGGGTTGTCTCCTGGTTCAAACTGGGGTCCTGGGAAAGGTACACAGTCAAGGCTGGCACCTGGGTTGTGGGGGGACACTCAGGAGACCACAGGCTGGCCTGGCACCCCCATCACCCAGGCCCGGGGCTGCGATCCCCGTGTCACCGCCGGACACCCCGGTCTGCAGCCTGAGCCAGCCCCCTGGCCCTGTGGAGCCTTCCGGGTGAGACGCCCCCAAGGTCCCTGACGCAGCTGGGTGGCCGTGTCCCCGGCTCTCCCGCCATCCAGCCTGTCCCCAGCCCCGGCTCCCTCCCAGGGAGGAGGACGCTCGGCTTGCCCCCCAGCCCCTTCCCACCGCCTCTTCCTCCGCTGAGACTTCATTCATTTATTTATTTGCTGAACCTCTGACGTCCCTGAAAGAGGCCTTTGTCCACTCAGACAATCAATGGCACAAATGGAAATGAAGTTGTGTTTGAGGAAAGTCTAGAGTGTGTTGTGGGGGGAGTGGTCCAGGCTGGGGGGTGGGGGAGGCCCTGGGGGTGGGGCAGGCAGCCAGAGCGCAGGCTGCCGGGGGGACCCTGGGCGTGTGCACCCCAGCCCTGGCCGAAAGCCCTCTGAGAGCTGCACATGCCCACACGGAGACGACACGGAGCAGGGAGGGCAGTAAGGACCACAGTCCTCGCAGCCACGGCTGCCCACGGCCGCACCGCCTGCGCCTCCTCAGCGGCCGAGCTGCAGGCGGGGAGCGGGGACCCTGAGCACACGGCCCCCTACCTGGGCCCTGACCGCCCAACGCGGGACCCTGCGAAACAGTGGGGACCCTGAGGCTGGGCAGAGGCTGGGCCGGGGGTGGTTTAACTGTTAAGGACTTTTTCACTGGGGTGAGACAGGAAGGTTGTGCTGGGCGGAGGGGGCTTCCAGGCCAGGGAGGAGGTGAACAGGGTCCCAGTGGGAGGCGAGGAGGCTTGGGTCAGGTGGTGGCTCCGAGGCTGAAAAGCTCCTGGAATGTCTCCAAGGGAGAGCCCAGTGGACATGCTGTGGGTGAGGGGTTGGCTTGAGGTTGCCTGAGTCCTCCCTGCGGACCCCGCACCCCCTCCGCCCTCAACCGCCCAACGGAACAGAGTCCCTGGGTCAGGACCCACTGCACACCTGCTCACACTCAGAACTGATGGTGCGTGAGGGGCTTGGAGGTCACCAGACAAAGCTGGGACCCCAAGAGCATCTTTGCAGAGGGCTTCCTGGTGGCAATGTTTGTGGCCGGATGGAGAAGGCTGGCTGACAGGCTGGGGCAGGAGGCCTGTGTTCTCTCGGGCTGGGCCTGGGCCCTGGGCCCGGGGGGGATGGGGAGGGGTGGGAGGGCCGCCCTGCCCGCCCTGGGAGGCCAGCAATGCTGAGCCAGCACCGGCCACCTCCTCCCGGCACAGCGCCCGCAGTGCCCGATCCAGACACAGACGCCTGTCCACAGTCAGGGGTGGCCAGAGTCAGGAGGCGTCAGGGTCAGCGGCCGGCCTGGTGGAGCGCGAGGGCGGTGGAGCTGGCTGGGGCTGTCGGCCCAGGGCCCACTCGTCCATGCGGCTGTGCCCGCCCGGCTGAGGCTGACCGGACTCCAGCCTCGACCTCAGCCCCTGTGACCGTGTCCTCCAGAGCCGGGACGGCCAAGGGAAGGGCCTCAGGGCCCCAGCTGGACCCGCCCCCGGGGGCGCCCGTCTCCCACTGGGGGGTGCTGACCACTTTCAAGCTCCATGGGGAGGCCTGAGCCCCCAGTTGGGTCCCAGAGGTCAGCCCCCTCTGAAGACACCCCCCATGCTGGGGTCGATCGGCCCGTCCAAGGACCTCAGGGGTGAGGCTGGACCCACGTGTCCAAGGTCACGCCCTCAGAGGGCATCTGCCCTCGATGGCCGTGTGCCCCGGGGTGCACCCCAGGGGCCGCCACGGGGAAAGGTACAGGCTGCCCTCTGGGCGGCCTGCAGCAGGTCCCAGGCAGCTCTATCTGGCCGTGACCTCCACCCTCCGGAGCCTGCAGAGCTCCGCCCACCCCCTCACCCTGGGCCCACGGTGCAGTGGTTTTGATGCGCTCAGGCTGGTGTCCAAGGCCAGGGTCCCAGTGAGCCGGGCTTCTCGGGAATGCTGGAGCTCTGACCCACAGGTGGAACCACACGGTCTCTCTTCTAGGCTCTTTCTGGGACCCGGGTCTCCCCCGGGCCTGCAGAGTTACTGACCACAGCCCCCGGGACCTACAGCTTGGGACTCAGGGCCGTGGGGCTGCCCCGGTGAGGGGCAGCTAAGCCCAGGGGAGACCTGCGTTAAAGCTGGAGGCCAGCGTCCCGAGAGCCCCCAGCAGGCGTGTGGCTGGGGCTGGAGGCGACGTTTGCGGATGGGGGGCACGACGAGAGAACCCTAGGGCGGAGGACAAGGCTGTCTGCTTGTTAGCTGGGGGGCCTCAGGGGGCGGCGAGAACCCCCACACGCTGCCCAAGCATCCAGGAAGGCAGCAGGACCCAGCAGTCAGCGGCAAGGCTGAGGACGCAGGGAGAGCCGAGAGCGTTCCCAGGGACAGGCCTAGCCCCGTGCGCTGCCTGGACCAGGGAGCCCGCTCCTGGGAACGAGGGGCCAGCCGAAGGCCAGGCAGGCTGGGGGGCTCCCCATGCCTGCCTCACTCTGTTCTGGGGGCCCAACACCCACCCCCCTCACTCAGTCGTGAGGGCTCAGAACACACGCCCCACGCCTGGGAGCCCTCATCACGAGCAGTGAGGGCTGGGGGGCAGGCCCCAAGCCGTGGGCTCAGAAGGGGCTTCCCAGGTGGGCCCCAGCCAGGCGGGGGTTTCAGAGGCGAGGACGCGGGTGGCCAGTGCAGGGGCAGTGTGTGCAGGGCCCCGGGCGGGGGGACCGCAGCTGGGTGGGGTCACCCCCTGGGGACAGTCTGGCCCGGGTGCCCGTGGGAGGCGGCGTGAGAGTGGTAAGCCCACACCGGGTGCCCCGCTGCCCCCGGCCCCCGTCCTGACCCAGATCTCATGGCGTCTGAGCAGGCAGGGGGCAGGGATCCGAGGTTGCCCCTCCGCTCAGATGCCGAGTGCGTGGCCCCTCACGCAGACGGGGCACAAGGCCTACCAGGCCCTCCGTTCCCACCGCCTCTCCCATCCTCCACCCAACCCCGGAAGCGGCTGCAGGCCCCCCCGGGGCTGGCCCCCGCCCGGATCTGGGACGGATCGCCCCGGGAGGGGCTGAGGACCAGGGTGCCCTCTCTGGGGACGGCCAGCCTGGCTGCGGATGGGGGGTGGCGGGCTCGGGTTTCTGCTTGGCCCCTTCCCAGGCGCCGACACCTGGCCTGGGTGCGACGGGCCCTTTCTGCTGCAGATACAGACAGCGCCCGCTGCGCTCACCGGCTGTCCGGGGGACAAGGGCTGGCACCAGGCTCCTGCCGGGCCAGGGGGTGGACACGGCAGGCCTGGGCCCCCGGCGGGGGCGGGGCAGGGAGATGGGAAGCCTGCCACCACGCCATCAGCTCCGTTCAGGGATGTGACTCGCTCGGGCTCACGAATGGCCCCAAAACCCAGTGCCCGAAGCGGACTGCGGGGAGGGGGCTTCCTGGAGGGGCAGGGGGTAGGGGTCCAATGACGTCCCCCTCTCTCCAAAACATGAACCATCCCCACACCTGACCGGCTCCAAACCTGGACCCAAACACTCAGCAGAAGAGGGCAGGCAGGAGGCCCTGGCCGCAGCGGCTCGGGTTGGGCGCCCAGCTCCCGGTCTGGCTCTCGCGATCCCGGCCCCGCCCTGCAACCAGGGGAAACCTTTAGTGG
The DNA here is from genome assembly GCF_001704415.2 of Capra hircus. Lineage (NCBI taxonomy): Eukaryota > Metazoa > Chordata > Mammalia > Artiodactyla > Bovidae > Capra > Capra hircus. Next base: position 115,749,990 of record NC_030813.1, read on the forward strand.
CTGCGGCACCTCCACAGCCTCAGTTTCCCGCTCTGTGAGATGGGCTGGCTGCTCCGAGAGCCCCCGCCATCGCTGGGTCTCGGCAGCTGTGTCTGAGTGTCCGTGCCATGGGCGGCTGAGAACTGGGTCACCGTGCGGCCCCAAAACCCCTCTGTGCAGACCCTCAGCCCCCTCCACGGCCGCACGCTGGGATTCACCATGCCCGTCCACACACACACGCCCACCCCGTGTGCCCGCACACCTGTGTGCACAGAAGGAGCAGGCTGGGGCCCTCGGCAGGACTGGCTGGTCAGGCTCTGGGCCTGGGGTTGCCCCAAGTGGTGTGGTCAGCAGGGTCACAGTGCTGGCTGGCCGGAAAGCAGAGGCCTCCCACCCAACCACACCCCCTGCCTACCAGAGCAGAGAGTGGCACTGAGGGCCCCTGTGGGCTGAAATGGGGCCTCTGCCCGCCAAGGCCCCGTGCACCCCTTCAGTGTCTGGGCCCCACCGCCCCAGTCCACAGCTCTCCAGGGCAGGAGTGAGAGAGCGGGCCGCCCTGTGAGCCGGGCCTGGGGCCCCAGAAACTTCGAGGCCCCTTGCTGACAGCCCCCCATCAGGCGGGCTGGGGGCAGGAGGAGAGGTCTGGCTGCAGCCCCGGACCTCAAGGTCCCTGCAGAGATGGGCAGCCTCTCCCAGGCCACGCAGCTCCCCAGGGTGGGAGGCAAACAGGGCGGAGACAGCCCACCCCACCCCTCAGCCCCCGCTGGGGCCACCGGCACTCAGTCTGGCCGGGGCCCTCTCGTTCCCCCAGCTCTCTTCTGTGCCGGGCCCCGTCACCATGGGGAGGCCTCAGCTCTGAGCCAGGGCCCTGGCTGGGCCACGGCTCCCGCGTGACCCGAAGCCCGGGGGGCAGGAGGTTTCAACAGCCTACAGAGTCCCCAGGAAAGCCACCCTGCCCAGGCTGAGCAGGGCACCACGGGTGGGCCTGGGGAGTTTCTGGCAGCACCTCTGGGTCCTGCCACCTTGCCGCGCCACCCCTCTTCCGAGAGCTCCCTGGGCTGAGAGCCTGGAGGGTCCGCGCATGAGCCCCTTTGGCCCTCACCCCAGGCCCCAGGCTTCAGGCCACTGTTCACGTGCAAAGCTGATGCGAGGGCGCCCCGGCGTCCAAGCCCCACAAGGCTGCAGACCCCAGCCAGGTGCCAGAACGGGCGGCTCTCCTGTCTGTGTCCCAGGCCCAGGTGCAGGTGGCGGGTAGCACGGGGAGGGGACGACTTGGACAGACCACCAGCCCCGGCACCACCCCCATGGGGCCCTACCCTGCCCTCAGAGCCCAGTCCCTGCCCTGCACTCAGGGAGTCCTGACTTCCGAGTGCCGGGCGGGGGGAACCCCCTCCGCAGGTGGGCACATTCAGGGAGCCCCGGGCCCCTCCCCGGGAATGGTCCCAAGTCACCCCACCCAAGCCAGCTCCGCCCCCACCCCGCCCCCGCGCCCCCCTGGCGCGCAGCCCAGCGGCCGCGGAGCTCATTAGCACAGCGGCAGCCCCGCCGAGCTCGCTTTAATTGGGGCCGGCAGGACGTGAGAACCCGGGGACCCCGTGCCCGGGCTGGGGGGGAGGGGGCGCCCGCCCGAGCTGCCCGCAGCCGCGGCCCCGGATTAGCGCGGCTCAATGGCCCCAGCCAGCGGTAATTAAAGCTGCCCGCCCGCCCGCGCCCGCGCCCGCGCGGCAGAGCAGAGCGCACTGTGCGCCCCGCGCCCGAGGCCGGGCCTGTCCCAGCGTCCGCCCCGGGGGCCTCGGCCAACAGTCCGTCACGGGGTGGCAGGGTCTGGCTTCTGAGCGCGGTGTGAACCGGCCGGCCGCTCCAGCGCCTTCCGGGAACCCCTGCAGGCTTGCCGCTGCCTCGGGCCTCCCAGCGGCTGCCCCAGGGCCCAGCGAGGTGGCTGGACACCGCCGCCTGAGCCTCAGCCCCGGCTGAGCCCGCAAGGGTCCCTGTGTGTGCTGGGTGGGTCCCAGTGGCTGGGGGCTGCAGGACACCGTGACCTTGGTTTCTCCTGACCTCCCGGGGGGTTCCCTGTTGCCCAAGGCCCACACCTCAGGGTCCTGGGGCCTAGAGGAGGCTCAGGCTGGGATGGAGGGCCCACCCTGGTCCAAAGAGGGGTTAGGTGACAGTGCCAGGGTGTACCCCAAAAGAGCAGTTCCAGAGGGTTCCTGGGGGACCCTGCTCTGGGCTGGCCCCGGGGGGGGCAGGTAGTGAAGCAGAGAGGCTGGGGGAGGTGGGCACACAGAGGGCAAAGGAGGGGGTGCAGCTGACACAGGAGGCCTGGGCGCCTGGCTGCCGGCATCTGCTGTCCGTGGGAAGAGGAGGGCCCAGGGGTCCTCACTATGGACAGGCCCACGGTGGAGTGGCTCCCTCGGCCGGTCACCCCCACGCCAACCCTGTCATTACTCGGTCGGGTTTCCCACTGCAAACCCCAGGCTCCATGTGGTTTCTCCAGAGTCACAGGATCTGGCCAGGCCTGTCCTCGTCCTGGCCAGGGGGTGGGGGCCCCTGGAGGGGGCGTCTCCCCGGTCTCCTGCCTTGCCCAGAGGCGAGGGGTCAGGGCCGGTCCACACCTCCCTCGGCCAGCAAAGGCAATGCTCCTGGACTCAGCGTCATCCCTCTGGGGGCCAGGAATCGGGGTGCCTCTGTCTTGGGCCTCCCACAGCTCAGGGTGCCCCTTAACGCCCCACGGGCCCCATGCCAGGACCAAAGCTGGTCCCGAGCCATCTGGGGCCCAGGCATGCGGTGGGGGCCCGGGGACACACAGGAGCAGAGCTTTGGGCCCGAGGAGGTGGTGGCTGGGTCTGCCCTCAGGCGAGATCTCCGAGGCAGACGGGGCAACCCCGGGGGGCCCCATAGGCCCCAAGAGTCAGCCCTCCTGCAGTGGATCAGGGAGCGACTCACAGGGGCCCCCCTGCCTGGGTGTGCTCGGATGCCACACCTGCAGCGCCCCCCACCCATCGGACAGGCCTGCCCAGCCCCCCACCCTGGCCCCCGCGGGTGCTGGGCGGCCACAGGAACTGGGGCTGTCGATGGTTTACCAGCAGACTTGAGAGGCCTTCTTGACTCAGGGTGGTAGTGAGAGTGGGGCCCTCAGCCACCTGGGTCTGGTTTGGCCACATTTTTCTCTTGGGAGACAGGCCTGTTGCTTCCTCTGCAAACATGTTTACTCTCCCCAGGGCGGGGGTGCTGGCCGCGGCACATGAGCCTGCGTGTGCACGCGTGTGCATGTGTGTGCAGGCGTAGCACATGGGGCCCTGGGCTCGGGTCCCAGGGGGCAGGCGGGGCTTTGAGCCAGCCCCCAGCCCCTGATCAGTAGCTGACACCCTGAGAGAGGAGGCTCAGCCCAGACGGCACCAGGGGTGTCAGGAGCCCCCCCACCCCAGGAGGCCTCCCGGCCAGCCAGGCAGGGGGCTGGGGGAGGGTGAGGAGGAGACCCTGGGTGAGGGAGGCGGGGGCCAGGGCCCCTTACGGTGTGACCCCGCCCCACACTTCAGTGTCCCCCTCTGCGAAGCGGGGTAACAGCAGCGCCTCCCGTGATGTAAGCTGAGTCAGGTGTCCCGGTGGTCTGGCGCTCAGCCCCTGTGTCCTCCCTGGTTCTGCACCCCGCCGCCTCCTGTCTTCTCCAGGACCCCCTCAAGAGTCACTGACCTCGGGGCCCAGGAGCTGTTTCCAGGGAGAAGGCAGAGCCCCCCCGAGAGAGGTGATAATCTCCCTCCCGCGTGATCTGGGGGCCAGGAGCCACCAGCCGGGAGCGCAGACAGCAGAGAGAAGGCCGCGCCGGCCTGGGGGGAGCTCGAGGCCAGAGGGAGGCGTGGGCTGGCCGGCAGGAATTCCAGGAGCTGTGGGACCCTCGGCCAGGCCGCCTGGCCTTTCGGCGACTTGGAGGCTTTGCTTTGGCCGGAAGGGGTCTGGGGCTCTGCCCGTTGACCCTCGGAAGCCAGGCAGGAGGGAGGGCTCTGCGGGGTGGGCACCCAGGGCCACCTCCTGCCAGGCGTCCTCTCGGCTCCCAAGCGGGCCGCAGCCCTGAGGCCGGACCCCGGGGCGGGAGGGGTGAGGAAAGGCAGACGGCGGGGTCCCCCGGCGAGGGGTCCCGCCCTTCCCCCGCTCCCCTCCCCCGGTCCCCCCGCCCCTCCCCGGCCCCTGTCCGGCCTGCGCGGGGGCGGGCCGGCGGAAAGGGCGCCCCGGGCGCCGCTCAAAGGGCCGCTAATGTTCGCTAATCCGGGCCTTTCAGGCGGCCGCGGCCCCGGCTGTTGGCCCAACAACAGGCGTCTGAAAGGGGGGCGAAGGGGCCGCTGCCCCGGCCGCCCCGCCCCCGACCCCGGCGGCCCCGGGACGACGGGCCGCAGGACGGGCCGCAGGTGCGCCCGCGCCCCCGGGGGAGAAGCGCCATCCCGAGGAGGCCGCGGCGGGCCCGGCCGGTACGCCCCCTCCGGCGGCGCGGCGGTTCCCAGGCCCCGGGCGGGGCGCAGGGGCCTCCTGTCGCAGACGGGCCGGGCCCCTCCGGAGCGTGACCCCGGCTTTCAGCGCCGCCCCTGGCCCGGCCCCAGCGCCTCGTTAGGGATTTAATTAAGGAGCCGCCGGGGATTTGCATAATCTCTGAGCCGGGCTGGGAAGCCCCGGGCTTGGGGGGGTGCGGGGCGGCGGGGAGAAGCCGGCGGAGGTCCTCTGCGGGCTGGGGTCTCCCGGTCCGCCCACGGGCGCATGGAAGGGGCCCGGACGTGGCGAGGGGACAGGTCAAGGCAAGGGGACGCTGTTGTATCGTAGCCGCCCTGGGATTCCCCATCTCAGCCAGAGGGTCCCGCCTCCTCCCCAGCTGACCCGTGAGCTGTGGACTCAGCTGGGCCTGGGCCCCCAGGCCAGGCGAGCGGAGGGGCCGCGGGCAGCACCCCTCCCCGCCCCATCCCGCCCTGCCCCCAGGCAAACAGCGAGTGCAAACATTCCAGCCCCTGCGCAGCCCTGGGGAGCAACAGGGCCCGCGCCTTCCCACAGGTACTTGGCGCCTGCCCCCGCGGCTGGTGGCAGTCGGGCTCTGGGGTTCTGACCATCGGGGGTAGGGGAGGGGTCAGAGCAGAGTGGCGGCACACGGTGGGCATGCCCTCCTGGGTCACAGTGCAGGTCTTGCAGAGAGGGCAGGACCGGTCTAGCACCCGCTCCCCCTTTGTGGCTGGAGCGTGTGCTGACCACTAAGGTGGTGTGGGTGGGAGTGGCCCCAGACAGGTCCTTGGACCGTGGCCCTGAGCGCAGAGGTTAGAGAGGAGCCGGCCTGCCTGGAGGGCCTGCTCTGGGGCCCTCGGGGCCAGCAAAGTCAGCCCTGCAGGGCTGTGTCTCTCTGGGCAGTCCTGATCGGGGAGACTGAGGCTCTGGCGGGGGTTCGAGGAGGGTGGTACCGCCTGACCCCGCTGCCCGCTGTCACAGCAGGCAGGACAGGAGTGCGATAGTGTGGCCGCGGGAGGGTGGCCAGGCCCCAACCACGGCACCAGCAGCTCCCCTCCCAGCGCCTGGCACCTGCCTGCCCTGTGGGCATTCCCACAGCCTTCAAAGGGCACTGTGGGGCCTGCACGGGCAGGGCCTTTCATCTCGTGGGTGGCCAGCTGGGGGCTGGATGCCCGGGGGTTAGAGCCACCACCCAGGCCCTTTCCCTGGCACCCTCCTGGCACTTGCCCTGGCCCAGGCTCTGCCCTCTGCTGATGCCCAAAGCTCCGCTCCTCTGCACACTGGGATGCCGAATCCAACCTCGTTGACAAGAGTTCAGCTTTATGCCTTTGCCAGGTGAAGGGGGCCGCAGCAGGCCAACGCCCCCAAAACCAAGCGTTCCAGCCTGGGGGTGGTGCTGAGAAGCTTTACAGGGATCGTGCGGAGAGGACGCGGTCAGCGGGGGGACGCTCTTCTGCTGGGTTGGTGGCGGGGTGCGTAGGCGTCAGCATCGTCAACCCTGACATCTAGCTCATGGGGTCTACGTGCCTGTGGGCAGCTCAGCACGGGTAAACATGAACTTCTCCATCTGGAGGGGGTTCCAGTGTCTGCAGAACAGCTCCCAGATGTCGCTGCGTGGACCTGCTGGTGGGGAGACAGGCTCTCTCCCCACACCTGCTTTCGCCTGTTTGCGTCTTCCCGGTCTCACGGCCCCTCCCTCCCCTAATGGACTGCTGGGACCTGCCCACTGGACCTCAGGAAAGGGGCCTGGAGGCTGAGTGGAGGCCGGTTCCTGTCATCAGAGGCCTGGGGGCCCCACAGGCCCTGCTCGGTGTCCCTGCCTTGGCAGTTGGCTCCTGGCTTCTCTGCGTCAAGACCCCGCAGTCCCCTGCGGCCGGGGCTCTTGGAGCCCTGTGTCTCGAGCCCCGTGCTCCTGAGGCCCTCAGGCCGGCGCCTGCTCCTCGTCCATGGCCCCACGGCCCTCCCCGAGCCCTCGCTGCCCCCACACCCCCGCCCTCACAGGGGGTCTTTTTTCACACGCTGTGGCCCGTCATCACTGAGAGGCTGGCCCCACCCCAGCCCGTGCCATTCTTGGGACGCGACTCTGAGGTGCAGGGCAGGTGTGATGAGCAGTCGACGCCCCGTGGGGTTGCCGTCTGCAAAGGGCTGTGTAAACCCCAGGGAGCCCATTTCTCCAGCTGGGAACCACCCCCCACCCGGCTTCCAGATCCCCAGAGAGGACAGGTGACACCTGAGTGAGCCCGGCACACAGGTGCTCGCTCAGACTGCCCCAATGACCTAGGCCTGGACCCCAGGGGCCACACTGTGAGGACCCCGCCCAGGTCCACTGTGGGGCATGACTGCGAGGGACCTCCCCTCTGCCGCCGCTCAGAAGGATGGCAGGGGGGCAGGACCCAGAGGGGGGCTGTGGTTGGTCTGACCCTTGGTGACCCATTTCAGCCTGGTCAGTTCCAGGGGGCGTGCTCTGTGCTGGGTGTGAGGCTGGGAGGAGGGGCAATGTGAACCAAGCCTGGCAGGTGGGCTTGGGGACCCTGCTTTTCCCTGGAGCTTTGCCAGGGCCCCCAGAGACGAGGAGCTGCCTGGGCGCAAGTCTGGGTCCCAGCAGGGCACCTTCTTCCAGCTCTTTGTGCCCCTGAGAACCTGCAGTCACCCTGAGCGCAGGGCTGGAGTCAGGAAGGCACTGGCTCCCAGGACTGAAGGGGGCGGGGGGCCGGATGGGACCCGGGCGGGTGACAGCCCTGGGCCAGTCTGATGGGCATTCTGGAGCGAAGGGGGCGGCAGCTCACAAGGAAGCCCACCAGGCCCTGTGTCCAGCCGAGGTGCCCGGAAAGCCCAGAGCAGACTTCGCCCTGCACCAGAGACGAGCCAGGTGCTGTCCTGCGGGCAGCTGTCACCCGGCAGCATGCAGGCAACGTGGGAGCTCCAGCTGCGATGCCCACTGCACCTTTATGGGGCTCGGAGTGAGGAGGGGGCGCTCTGGAGGAGCTGGGGGGCCCAGGACCCCGCTCAGGGAGCCCCTGCCGGGTCAAGCAGCTGGGGCAGCAGGGCTAGAGGCCGTGAAGGGCCACCCTGGAGGGGTGACTCGTGGGAGCAGCCCACCCACCACCCCGGGGTCGCCTCTCGCCCAGCAAGCCTGGGTCTGCAGGGAATGGAGATGAGCCCGCTCACTTCCACTTAAACCGTCTAAATATTATCCCAGGCCACTCTGCGGCTCTCTCCCCAGAGCTGGAGCATCCAGGAGTGGGTGGAGGCTGGCTGGGGTGGGGGACCCCTGAGGGCAGCTCGAGTTGTGGCCCCGGGGGCCGCTGCTCTGAGGGGCAGAGGGGTCGGCCCGCGCGGCCCAGGGCAGGAGTCTCCTTGCTCGGCTCTGGGCGCAGACCCCCACGCGCTCTGGGAGCAGCGGGGACCTTGCCGTGTCTCAGGCTCTGACGGGCTCTGGCGAGGCCGCTGCGTGCCCCCTGGGCTAAGGGCCGGTCCCTCTTGAAGGGGCCTTTCTCCCGGCCCGGGTGCGGCGGAGCCCCCCGCCCGCCCGGTGCCCAGGCTGGCCGCCGGCGCCTCGCGGCCGCCCGGCCACAGCCCTGATGTTGCTTTAATAAAACAAAGTTTTTCTTTCGTGCGCGGCCTCCAGTGGTGAAAGGGCCGATTTACGGAGCGCCGCGCCCCCCTGCCCCTCCCGCGCGGCGGCGCGGCCCGGCCGGGTAATTTATAGCCTCTCCTCCGCGCACTCGCCGCGGCCGCATGACTGGGGCCATTTATGCCGGCCCCCCCGCCGGCGGCCGCGCGCGCGCCCTCCCCCGGCCCGGCGCCTTCCCTGTGAGGACGGGTGGAAACCCCGCGGAACCCCGGCTGGAAACAGGCCGCCCGCTGGCGCCCCGGCGGCCCGCGGCCACCGCCCAGTGGCCAGCCCTGACAGCCCCGTCCCGTCAGCCGGACGTCAGGTTCCCCCGGGAGCACCGCCCGCCTGGAGGAGCGGGCCTTGATCGCATCCCGGTAACGACGTCCTGCCTGGAGGCTTCCAGGTCCAGGGCGGGCTCGCGGCCAGGACGTGGCTCTACTCGTTGAAACGGCGGTGTGTGCGGGCTGCTTTTCCCACCCTGGGACCCCTGGCCCGAGGGCGACGGGGTGAGGGTGTCCATTTGGGGCCAGGCCTTCTCCAAGAGGCACTGGGGTCCCTGGAGAGAGGCTGAGGCTCAGGACCCCAGGCAGGGGGCACGCTATCGGGCAGGACTCGGGGGGGGGGGGCTCCCATGGAGGCCCCGGGCTGTGGCCAGTCCTCGTAGAGGGGCCTACTGCCCGTGGACGTGGACATGGCGGCCACACGCGTGTCCGTGGGCGTTTGTAGGCCCAGGCCCTGCTCTGGGTCAGCACACGCAGGCCTGCAGGCGTGCACCAAGCATGAGCACGGAGGAACTTGGATGGGACGCTGGGGACATGGGGGCGCGGGGACGCACAGGAACACGGACATGGACGGCATGCTCCCTGCGCGTCCGCACCGTAATGGACACCCTGGTTGGTGCCGAGACTGCGAGGGTCATGCTGGCTCCTGGTGCCAGCCCCCGCCCAGCCCCCAGCCCTGCTCTCAGGCCCACCCCCAGAGTCCTCCTTGTGTCTGGTCACCCTGTAAACACCAGGGCACCCCCGGATGGACCTCGGCCTCCTCTCCACACTCCTGGGCCATCGCAAGGGCCCCTCACTGGCTTCCTTGCATCCACCTGGCCCCCGTGGTCCATTCAGTGGCCGAGCCCCTGGCAGACGTGGGCAGCTCCTTTGCCAAACGCCAGGCCCCACTGGGCAGGACCACACGCAGGATGCTCAAGGTGCCCTGGGACCCCCTCCATCGCTCACCGAGGAGCGTGGGAGACACCCACCCACACCCAGCCTGCCCCCTGGGGTGTGCCCATCTTGGAGAGACGGAGCAAGGTGGTGAAAAGGCCACTGAACTGTGCGGAGGGAGGCGGCCACTGGCCTTCCGACTGGCTCACACTGTTTCTTGGGTCCTCAAGGGCTCCGGTTTCCCTCTGCCCAGGTGTGCCGTGGGGGCTTTGTGTAGGAGGGGGTGGTCCCCCCTCTGCAGGTGACACTCGGTGGGCAGGGTCGCAGGCCAGGCAGCAGGGAGGACCGTCCACAGCCCTGGGCGGACAGGGTCAGGGTGTTGCAGGCAGGTGTCTGGGGCTGTCCGGGGCCTCTGTGTCACCCAGCACTGCGGGTGGGGGACTGGATGTGGGCTGCCCAGGCTGGGGGCATCCAAGACCTGGGTCTTTTTGGAGGAGAGAGTTTGCCCTTCCTTCCCAGCCTGTTGGGGTCAGTGGTGGGGCCTGGCAGCGTGGGCAGCCCCGGGCGAGGGCCCGACGGGGTTAAGCAGCTGCCTGTGGCCCCGCCGTTACAGTCAGTCATTAAAACCCCATCTCCTGCCTGTGTCCCAGCCCTCCTGGGGCCTCCCGGGCCTTTGTCTCGCTTTCTAAGAGTCTGACAGGACCGGCCGGGTGGGGGCCCAGGAAGCGAGGGGCATAGCACACAAAGTCCCCCAGCCCTGGCGCCTCCTCTGCCAGGGTGCCAGCCCAGAGCCGCTCCCAGGACGCCCTCCCCGGGGGCTGGCACGGGCCAGGCCGGGCGGGTGGCCCCCAGGCCCAGCCTGGGACGGATCCGCCCTGACGCACCCCCCGGCCACCCCTGGGCTGTTCCCAGGCCCGTGGCAGCGAGCCCCCAGCCCCCCGCATTTGCCCATGCTCCACTGAAGGTTGCTAGGAGCCGGGTGGGGGTGGGGGCATGCGGCGGGCGGAGGACCCAGGCGGGGGGGCGGACGCCCAGGGACAAAGCCAGCCTGTGATTAAGTCATCTGCCCGTTGGCGCCCCACACATCCCCCCGGGCAACAGAGGGCCACTCCCGCCACGCCCTGCGGTCACTGCGAACCCCCTCCAGCCCTGTGCCCCCTGGCCAGGCTCGAAGCCCCCCGCTGAGGTCTGGGGGTCTGACCCTGCCCACCCTCCCGTGCCGTGGAGCCTCCAGTGCCCAGGTACCCCCGGCACCCTCCTGAGGGCGACTGCAGCCAGGACACCCAGCTTAGGGCCCGCCGCAGAAGGCCCCAGGTGGGGGCTGCCCTGGCCTGCTTGCCCCCAGCCCTCTTCCAACCCCACAGTCTGAGCTCCACTAGGAGCCGGGGGTGCTGTCACAGGGCCCAAGGAGCTGGCCGGTGTGGGTGGAGGGCCCCTCACTTAGCGAAGGCCATGGGGGTCGGTCCACGAGACCCCGCTGACCTTTCTGATGCTCCCAGTGTCTCCTCGCCCTCCTCGCAGCCTCCTGGGGGTGCTGGTCTCTGTCCCACCTCCAGGGAGGCGGGCTCTGCCTTCAAGGCCCTACGCTCTCTCTGCATAGCCCTGCACCACTTCAAAGGAGGAGTCCAGCCTGGGGAGGGACCCTGGGAGGGCACCAGAACAGAGGGGGCACAGAAAACCATGAATCAGCGTCTTCACTGCCCCTCACCACCAGACACCTGTGGGGTGCTGCCCTCACCACCGGGCACCTGTGGGGTGCTGCCCTCACCACTGGGCACCTGTGGGGTGCTGCCCTCACCACCGGGCACCTGTGGGGTGCTGCCCCTCACCACTGGGCACTTACGGGGCACTGACCTCTTACCACTTGGCCCCTGTGGGGCGCTGACCCTCACCACTGGGCACTTATGGGGCACTGACCGTCACCACTGGGCACTTATGGGGCACTGACCTCTCACCACCAGGCAACTGTGGGGCGCTAACCCTCTCCACTGGGCACCTATGAGGCGCTGACCTCTCACCACTGGGCACCTGTGGGGCACTGACCTCTCACCACAGGGCACCTATGGGGCGCTGACCTCTCACCACCGGGCCCTTGTAGGGCACTGACCCTCACCACTGGCACTGACCTCTCACCACTGGGCACCTACGGGGCGCTGACCTCTCACCACTGGGCACCTATGGGGCGCTGACCTCTCACCACTGGGCACCTATGGGGCGCTGACCTCTCACCACTGGGCCCTTGTAGGGCACTGACCCTCACCACTGGCACTGACCTCTCACCACTGGGCACTTGTAGGGCGCTGACCCTCACCACTGGCACTTATGGGGCACTGACCCTCACCACTGGGCACCTGTAGGGCGCTGACCCTCACCACTGGGCACCTGTGGGGCACTGATCGCTCACCACTGGACACCTGTGGGGCACTGATCTCTCACCACTGGGCACCTATGGGGCGCTGACCTCTCACCACCGGGCCCTTGTAGGGCACTGACCCTCACCACTGGCACTGACCTCTCACCACTGGGCACCTACAGGGCACTGACCTCTCACCACTGGGTGCCTGTAGGGCGCTGACCCTCACCACTGGCACTTATGGGGCACTGACCCTCACCACTGGGCACCTGTAGGGCGCTGACCCTCACCACTGGGCACCTGTAGGGTGCTGACCCTCACCACTGGGCACCTGTGGGGCACTGACCGCTCACCACTGGACACCTGTGGGGCACTGATCTCTCACCACTGGGCACCTACGGGGCGCTGACCTCTCACCACTGGGCACCTACGGGGCACTGACCTCTCACCAGTGGGCAGCTGTGGGGCGCTGACCGCTCACCACTGGGCACCTACAGGGCACCGAATTCTCACCACTGGGCACCTGTGGGGCATTGACCTCTCAACACTGGGCACCTACAGGGCACTGACCTCACCACTGGGCACCTGTGGGGCACTGCTCCAGCCACACCAGGACCTGGGATCCCCCTTTGGTCTCCAGTTAGGGGTGCCCCCAGGGAAGCTTTTGCTTTTCCAGAGCCAACTCAGAGTGGGGGTGCCATGGGCCCTGCAGGCACCCCACCCCTGAAGTGGGCACTGTTCCCTCTGGGCCTGCCCCGGATGGGTGGGATCTCCGCCTGGGCTGAGCCCGGTCAGATGGGGTTTCAGGATGGGGCGGGGACTTCCTGGGATTTGCTGCTAATCAGGGCCTTGGGCTGGGAAGTTCATGTGTGGCTCCAACAGGTTATCTCTGCCTGGGAAAGGGCTGGGGGGTGCCCCGGGGCCAGGAGGGTGGGCACCGAGGGCCTTGGGCGGCCTGCAGGTGAAAAGGCTGGTGGGGCGGGCTCCACAGCTCGGGGACCCCTGGAAGGCCTGCCAGCGGGGAGGACTCCTGTGTGTGACCCCTTCTCCTCAGGGAGACCCCTTTGCCTGGGGGACGTGTGAGGGTGGGGGTGCCCCCTGGGCAGTGGGGGGTGGGGACCCCAAGTGTCCAGCCCTCCCCTGGGCCTCCAAGTGCTCCCAAGGGGAGGGGAGGAGGCAGCCGTCCTCAGCCAGCCCCCTCACAATCCATCTGGGAGGGACACCTTCAAACCGACTCTCTCTCTCACGGCCTGGCTGGAGCCGAGCGGCAGTGGCAGCGGGCAGAGGCCGGGCGCCTGCAGCGCGGGGGTGGCAGGCTGTGGGTGGACGTGCTGGCCCTCGAGCCCCCGGGGTGGGCGGAGCGGGTGGGGGGGCGCTCTCGAGACGCTCAGCCCGCGCCTGCCGCTACCTCCATCCTGCCGAGGCCTGTCCCGGCCCGGCCTTCCCGGAACCCCAGGCTGCAGGGCTGTGTGGGGGGGCCTGTGCCCCCCTTATCCTGGCTGGAGCCTTCTGTGAGGTTCCCCCACCCTGTGGGCCTGAGGCAGGCCCAGGCCGGAGGGGTTCGTTCAGGCCTGCCCCGAGGCCCCGCGACAGAGAGGGACGCGTCGCCTTTCCTGACCCGGCCGGCCGTTCCAAGGCGAGCCTCCCTCAACTTCCTCCTCGGGGTCCCAGGCTCTCCCCGCACGTGCGGATGCGTCCCAGGACTGGCTCTCACCACGTTTTCCCCTGGTCTTGGCCCCCAAAGTCTCACCCGACACCTGCCATCTGCCTGGGGAAGCCCGCCACCCGCCTCCCCCAGGGCAGAAGCACTGGTCCCCAGCCGTGCCTGTGACCCCGTGGTGCGAGGTCAGAGGATGAAGGTGAAAGTCGCTCTGTCGTGCCAGCTCCTTGCAGCCCCGGGGACAGCGCAGTGTGGGGTCAGCAGGTGTTTGTCACGTGGATGGAGGGCCCCGGGAAGCCCTCGATGGACGCTGGGTCCCGTGGCGAGGTGGGGTATGGCAGGCAGAGGAGCAGGGTCCGCGAGGCCACAGTGGGGGCGCGGGGGGGCCGGTGCAGGGGCGGAGCGCACACTGCCGTCGAGGAGGTGGGAGCGGCTGGTGGGCACACGGTACGGTGGGTGGAGGGCTGAGTCCCTGGAGGATGAGCCCAGAAATGGAAGCGTGTCTCCCGGAATTCTGGAGCCCCACACGGGGTGAGTGCGGTGTTCAGAGCCGCCAGGAAGGCGGCGGGAGTCCCAGGGGAGAGAGCACTTTGCCCGATCCCCCCGCCCATGGAGAGGGTGGCTGGGCTTCTGCCTGGGCCTGGCGGCCTTGGGGATGGAGCGCAGGGGCCCTGAGGAGGGAAACGCTGGGAGGGGAGAGTTTCTGCGTGGCTGGGGCTTCTGGCCCTGGGATCTGGGCCCCACCCAGGGGCCTGGAGCAGAGTTGGGACCAACGGCGGGCATACAGGGGGTGGGGAGCGCCTTGCCTGCCTCAGTGGGCCCCGAGAACCGCCCACCACCCCGCTGCCGCTGCTCCCAGTGGGCGCAAGGCCGAAAGATGATGTCACGTCTGCGGCGGGGGCCCCCACCTCAACCCTGCCAGCCTCCGCTCCCCCAGGCCACCCCAGGGTCACTGAGCGGGCGGGCAGCGTCTCCTGGGCAGCCTCACGTGGTCTTCCTGAATCCCTGGCCTCCTTGCTGGGCAGTGGAGCCTGGCCGGGGCCAAGCCAGCCCACCCTCTGGGGTTTGGGGTGGTTTGTGAGGAGATGGGCCAGGCTAGCGGGGAGAAAGTGGGGGTCAGGGCGGCGCCTCCCCCGGGAGCTGAAGTAGGGGAAGCCGAGGCAGAAGCCCAGGGTGCCGGGGTCCCCCGGGACGCCGCCAGCCCTCTGTGCCCTGGACGCTCCAGAGGGGACCCTCTGCTTGGTGCCCACCTTGCCGGCAGGCGGGCCACTGAGGCCGGGCGCTGGCAGGGCAGGGAAGGCCTGCCGCACTGGCTCCAGGCCCCTGGGTTTGATGGCCGGCCCGCCTTCCCGCGCCGGCCAGCTTGGCCGTCACCAACATCCCAGCGGCACAGGGTCGCCCCTCACACCCTCCTCCCGCCATCTCCTCCTCAGAGGTGATGGGGTCCCCAGGCGGAAGCAGCGGCAGACATGATTGCGGCCCCTCGAGGCCCCTTGCCGTCTGGCCCAGCGCCGCCTCACCACGCGGGGGCCTGTGGCTGCCCCGCCCTCTGAGCAGGGCTGAGCTGGGTGGGGATGTGCCAGAGTGCAGATGGGGGTCCCAGGCAGACAGCAGCGCTGTGTCCGCGGGCAGAGCCAGAGAGGCTGAGCGGGCACACCTCACCAGGGGCGGACTTTGGAAGCCGCGTTGCTGACTGCTGACTGCCCACTGACCTTCATCTGTGGCCCACCCCGGGCGTGCACTGCTCCTGGGGGCTGGGTCTGTGTGTCTGTGTGTGTGTGTGTGTAGGGGGGAAACCAGGGCCTCCAGCTGCCCATCAGTGCCCTCAGCCAGGTCCTGACCACCCCAGGCCTTGGCCAGCCCCTGCTGGGTGCATCCCTGTCTCGGGGGGGGCCGGACAGGGTCTGGGAGTCGGGCCTCTCCTGGGCAGCGTGGTCCAGGCCCCTCCTGATCCGGGCCCTTGGTGAGTGGCCCCCGGCCCTGATGCTCAGGCTCCTGCTTGCCCCCTCCGGGGCCTGGGCCAGCCGCCCTCACAGCTTGGAAGGGCCCCCAGCTCAGGTAACTGGCTGCTGTGGCAGGCTTTGCGGCCCAGAAGGTCCAGGCCCCGGCCTCCCCGTCTGCAGAACCGAAGTCGTGGCTGACGACGGCTGCTCCCGGTCGGGCGGGGAGCGGGCAGTGAGCCCTGGGCGGCAGGGGCCACCGTCGCCCCAGTGGGGCCTGGCCCCACCCCCCACCCCAGGCCCAGCACGGAGCGGCCATCAGCGGGGTCCCCATCTGGAAATGATTGCGCCCGTGGCCCTCAAAGATATAATTAAAATATATTGGGTTTTTCTGCTCCTTCCTTGGCTGGGGAGGAATCCAGGCTGGTTATGAAACCAGATCACTCTGACGTGGGGCCGGGGCATCGCACGCACGGATGGCCCCTCTGAGCCCGCTGGGTCACAGCTGCCCCGGCCTGCTGCCCCCGGCCAGAGGGGCCCTGTCCTCTCCGGGGAGGGTGGCCTGCTGAGCGGTGGATGGGAGTCCCCAGCTTCATCCTCCCCTCCTCCCCGGAGCACCCCTTCCCTTCCGCTTCTTCATCCTCCAGGCCTCATCCCCCACCCCGGGGAGCCTCCCTGGCGGGATGGGGCCCTTCTTCCCCAAGCAGCCCACCTGGGAGATCCGAGGGGCATCTTGGCCCCCAGGGAGGGTGTGTGGCCCAGGGTGGGTCTGGGTGCGTGGTACCAGCCCCACCTGCAGCCCAGGTGCCTCCACAAACCACTGGCTCCAGGCGTCCGGGGCCTGAGACCTGCCCAGCGAAGCTGCCAGAGACGGTGGCCCCTGCTGGCGGAGCCCACGGGGCAGGTGTGTGCTGGGCGGGCCCTGGGACCCCCTCCTTCTCCAAGGAGCCTCTCTGACCCTCCCTCTGCTGTTCCCCTCGGGGCTGCAAGGGAGCCGCAGGTCTCTGGCCCCCCTCCCCATCACAGCCCCTCGAGGGGAAGGGGCAGCGGGCCGGCCCCCCAGACCCGACCCAGGACCCCAGCACAGGCCCCAGGCCGGGTGGGCCCCAGAGTGCACCACAGGCTCTGGCCGACGGGGCCCCTGCCTGCCCGCCCTGAGGCTGCTCTTCCATCGGGAGGAGCCTTTGTCCCAGTGGGCAGGCTGGATGCAGGTGGGACAGACGGTCTGTCCGGGTCTAGCGGGGCCACGTCACCCTGCCCCTAACCCAGGACCGTGGGGGTCAGGGGCCCCAGCCCCTCGTATCCACCTTGCGGCCGCCGCCCCTCCACGCCCGGCTTGGGCACCCAGGGCCTCCCCGCAGGGTCCCCGCGGCCCTGCCCGCGTCTGGTGTGGCCCGGCCCGGTGGTCAGCGTCCTGACCAGCACCGGCTGAGAAGCCTCTCCCTCCCTCCACCCCGAGGCTCTCCAGAAAGTGCAGCTGTGGGGGCAGCACTCGGGGGGGGGTTCCTCTGAGAACCGAAGGTGGAGGTCAGGAGCCGGGGGCCGAGGTTTGAGGGGGTCCACGGCCCGCGTGGCGGAGGGGCGGCTGGGGAAGCCCTGCCCTGGGCCCTGGCACCCTGTCCCCACTCCTGCCCCAGCTTGGCCCCAGCCCAGCCCCAGTGCAGCCCCCAGCATGTCCTGGCCCCAGGCCTCTCCCCGGTCGGGCCACTGGCAAGGCCCAAGACAACTTCCTCCAGGAAGCTGCTTCCCCAGGCCGTCCCGGCCGGGGAGGGTGTGTCAGGCCTCCGGTGGGGCGCTGGGGGGCCAGACAAGCCTGGGCCGGGGTGAGGGTGCATTCCTGCTGCCCGAGCCTGCGGGGAGGGGGTTCCCAGAAGTGCGGGGAGGCCTGGCCAGCAGCCCGCGGGGAGAGCCCCTGGCACTTCCTGCTTGGCAAGAGGGCTCAGGGCAGCAACAACAACTGTGCATGCCCGCCCTCCTGGGCACCCCCCCACCCCCCGGCTCGCCCTCCTGGCTCCCCCTCCTGGCCTCCCTCCGCCCAGGCCCCGAGGCCTCCCCTCCAGGACGCAGACCAGACAAGACTGGTCCCCCGACTCGCCGGCCCTGGCACCACTAGGGGCCCCATCTCTGCTGCCTGCTGTGTCCACCCTGGGCTCCCCCATCGGGCCGGCCTGGTGGTCGCTGTCTGTGTGAGGACACGTGGGCTTGGAGCCCGGCCCCCAGGAAGCGGAGGAGGGCGGGTGACCAGGGCAGGGCTGGGGCGTGACCGTGGGCAAGTCTCCTCGCGTGGGGTGGGCCCTGTGCAGCCCGCCCTGCAGGGTGGGGGGATGAGATCACGCTCCGTGCAGGCGGGTGCGCCAGCACCTGGAGTGGGGAGCGGGTGGGCACGTCAGGGCAGGCACCTGGCCTCACCTGCCTGCCCCACAGCCCTTGGGCTGGGCTTGGCCGCCCCAGGGCATGTCGAGACCCTCCTGGCAGGGCCAGGCGGGGCTTCCGGTGCTGCCTTCAGGAGAGAGGCCCCCGGCACCCCCGCTCCTCTAGGAAGCCCCCGGACCCCCAGGACGGCCCATGGCGAGGCCCTCACGGCGAGGGGGGGCAGGAGCACGGGGACGCTGAGTGGCCGGGCGTGCGTTTCCGGTTCCTTGGCGCCTGCCCGGCGCGGGGCTCGGGCGAGAGGCGCCCCCTTCCTCGCGGGGAGAACCCACTTGGTAGCCCTGGCCCGCGGCGTGGGGCTGGACTCTGGTAGGAGGCTGTATACCGGGCTCAGAGGAGCCTGTGGGTCTTTGGCCTGTGACCTCCCACGGCTGGGAGAGGCTGAGGGGCTTGCCTGTGCTTCAAGAAGGGGCAGAGCCTGGCCAGGGTACGGGGCCGGCCCCTCCCTGGGCAGGGGCCAGCCTCTGGCCCTCGGGCACCAAGGACCCTCTACCCAGCAGGCCTTCATGGACAGCGGGCACCCCAGGCCGGGAAGCCTGGTGGGTGGGGAGCCAGCATGGTGTGCAGCGGTGGGCAGGGCGCTGTGAGGAAGTGGCTGGACCTTGCTGGCCGCAGGGGCCCCCAGGAACCCCCACAAGCAGCTGCAGCCCTGCCTCCCTGCCCACCCCCCGCCCCTGCTGCGGTCACCCCCACCGACGACCTCTGCGCCTGCCCAGCCCCCGCCCCACCGCGGTCACCCCCACCGACGACCTCTGCGTTTCCCATTCATTCCTCATTCTCCGCTTGCCCACCTGACCCCCAGCCAGAAGGCTGACTCCACCAGGGCAGAGACTGGGTGGGTCTGTCCCCGCTGACCCCGGGGAGCGCGTGGAGCCGTGAAGGTGCCCGTGAACTAAAGAGCCGACGGCCGGGCGTGTGGCGCCATCATCGGGCCTCAGGGCCCAGGCCTGCTGATGGCTGGGGACGGGCTGAGCGGCGGCGGGTAGGGGTCTGGACAGGGGTCTACTCAGAGTTCACGGCCCCACCACGGCCCCTGGCAGCACCGCTGCCCCCTGGACCTGTCGGGGACCCAGCCCTGGGCCCTGGGAGGGGGCGGGCGCAGACAGACAGGAGCCCCGGGGCCCCACCCTGCCTGGGGATCAGCCCTGGGCCAGGCACACAGGCACACGTCTGGGAGGCCCCTCAGGCCCACTCGCTGTGACCCCAGTGTTCTGGAGACCCTCACCCTCCCCGTGCCTCCCACCCCCCAGCTTCTTCTGCCGACACCGTGGCTCCTGCCAGGATGGGCGCTCACTGGTGCCCTGTCCTGGCAAAGACTCCGTGGGCACACAGGTGAGGTTGGCGTCCCGCCCTGCGCTCATGGCGGCCAGTCTGCCAGGCCTGGCCGGGCTCTGGGTCTCAGGCTCCTGCTCCCTTCATGACCCAGCCGCCCTGCCCCCGTCCCAGCGCTGCAGCCGGGGGGCCTGCCAGAGGCCCCGCTCGGGAGTGGGCACATGGCGGGTAGACGGCAGGAAGCAGGGCATGAGGAAGAAGGATGGGAGAGGGCACCCCCTGTGGGGACTGGGCCGCCTCGCGGGGCGCAGCCTCACCCACCCACTCACGGAAACGGGAGGGGAGGGGCCGGGCCACTGAGCAGAAACAAATAGGTCCAAGAGGGCAGAAGGGCTGACTCCCATTAGACCCGAGCCTCAGACCATCAGCAAGCTGAGTGACGGCCGCAGGCGCCGTGCAGGTCCAAAGGTGGGCAGGGGCCCAGTTCCTGGAAATCCCCACCCCTCCCCCAAACTAGCCGGAATACTCCTGCCACTCATTAGCCTATGAAATGCACGCGTGCATCCTCAGCGCCTCCGACTCTCTGCGACCCCACGGGCGGTGGCCCGCCAGGCCCCGCTGTCCATGGGATTCGGATGCACCCTCATCCATCTTCACCACTGCAGCGCCTGAAATAACCCGCCCCTGCAAACACTGATGGCTCCATTGGTAAAGAAGCCATGTGCAATGCAGGAGACCCCGGTTTGATTCCTGGGTCGGGAAGATCCGGAGAAGGGATAGGCTGCCCACTCCTGCATTCTTGGGTTTCCCTTGTGGCTCAGCTGGTAAGGAATCCACCTGCAATTCGAGAGACCTGTGTTTGATCCCTGGGTTGGGAAGCTCCCCTGGAGAAGGGAAAGGCTGCCCACTCCCGCATTCTGGCCTGGAGAGCTCCATGGACAGGACAGCCCACGGGGTCACAAAGAGTCGGACACGACTGAGCGACTTTCACTATAAACACTGACCAGCCCTGCACCCTAAGGCTGCTCTAGCCCTCTGAGATGACCCGGAGTCTGCAGAGCTTGTTTCTCTCGAAATAAATCCACTTCTTAGCTATCACTTTGTAGCTTACTGAGTTCTCTCTGCCATGAAACATCCTGAGCTCCATTAAGCCCTGAGACCAGGTGTGTGATCTCAGTTAAAAGGGGGACCTCTCTGTGGTCTGGTGGCTAAGACTCCAAGCTCCTAATGCAGGGGCCCAGATTCGAACCCCGGTTGGCAAGCTAGATCCCACGTGCTATGGCAGACAGCCGAGGCACCCCGCTGTGCCAGCCCTGATCCATCCTGTTCTCTCCACCCGTTTTACCCACGGATATTTGTCCTCCGACTTTCTTGCTTAACCGCACTCTGAAAAGGAGTGCCCTCTAGCTACACCTGGCGTTTACCCTTCCATGACAACACTCCCTAACTCTCCTCTGCGAGCAGCCTTCATCACAGAAAGAATGTCACAGGGATGGTGACCCCGAGGACCCCCAAACCTGTCCTGGAATCACCCGATGCCTGCCCTAATGACCTCAGTGCCGCCAGGAGGAGGAGAATGCACGGCCACACCAACAGCACTCCTTGTCTCCAGCCTGTTTGCCATCCTAAACCATAAGACCTCTTCCAGCTTCCCAGGAACAGGGGCGTGGTCCTGGAAGCATCAGCTTGCTGTGGTCCCCTCCGCCTGGCAAAGTAACAAAGGCAGTCCTTTCTGTGAGGTCAGCAAGTCGTGTCCCACTCTCTGCGACCCCGGGGACCGTAGCCTGCCAGGCTCCCCTGTCCAGGGAGTCTCCAGGCAAGAATGCTGGGGTGGGTTGCCATTTCCTCCCCTCTACTCCTCCAAATCTCAGTCTCCATGTTTATATTCAGCATCAGTGAACAAAGGCCACTTTTTTAGCAACACACACACTAAAGCTAAGCGTTGCCGTGCCGCACTAAAGATCCCACGTGCCTCAATGGAAATCAAGATCCCGCGGGTCCTCCCTCCCTCCCTCCCTCCCTCCCTCCCTCACTCACTTGCTCACTCACTCACGTGCCAGGTCATCCCAGTCACTGTCCATAGGAGCCAGGACTCATCCTTTCTGCCTGCTCTGGATCCAGGCAGGCTGCAGGAGTCTCTGGGTAGCTGCCCACCCATCCATTTGTTCCCCCATCCATACCCTTGAACCGTCCAGTTGGTGCCCAGCACCAGGTCTGGGACAAGGGCTGTATCTCCACCTGAGCCTGGCCCACTGCTGGGTCATTATGGACGTGAGGGCCACGAGTCTAGCACTTCCTGCGCCCATGTGTCGGGCTGGGGGGCAGCACCCACCCCACTGAGAGGGAGCTCAGAAAAGTCACTGGACAAGGATGGGGCTGGGGAGGAAGGCGGGGGGGGGGGGGTCCTGCTGCGGACGGGTCCCATGGTCCCACCCCGGGCTTGCTCAGTGGCGATGGTGCCCGTCAGCTCCCCACCTGCCCTGGGCCTAGGCCTGCCAGCTGGCCCCTGTGTAGTGGGTGGGCCTGCCCTCCACTGTCTCCTGTGAGGGGCTGGGCCAGTCACAGGGGTCTGAAGAACAGAGGGGAGTGTGGGAGGGCAGGACCACGCCCCAGGCAGCCGGGCAGGGCACCAGGTTGGTGAGGGTCCCAGGGACCCCGGGGGCAGGGCCGGGTGGACTCTGGATGCAGCGCCGCCTGCCCACGGGAGTCTCAGGCTGGCCCAACAGTGCCCCCTGCAGGCCGCCTGCGCTCCCAACTCCCAGGTGGCCACCACAACCCGGGCGGTGCATGGGGGGCTGGGCACCTGGGGGTCAGGAGAGCTGCGGCCAGAGGGGCACACGGGGGCCTGGGACCCAGGACCGGCTGCCGGGACCAGGAAGGGCATGCCTGTCCTGACACGGACAGCCCCACAGGTGTGCCTTCTGCCTGGAGGACACCCCCTGCAGCCCCAGGACACACCCCCACACAGCCCCGAGGACATCCCCCACGCAGCCCCGGAGACACCCCATGCAGCCCAGGGGACACACCCTACACCCCCAGGCAGGCCCCCCACCCCACCCCACCCCACCCCAGGCAGCCCCCAGACAAGCCCCGCTAAGTTAGGGGGGCCCTGCTCTGGCCCTGCCCAGGCGATGGCTCCGGCTGCTCCCCACCAATTCCTGTCTCCCCGTGGCCTGGGTGCCGCTGGGCCGTCCCCTCTGGGCCCCCCCACCCCAGACACAGGAATGAGAGCCCTGTGCCCACGGCAGCCCAGGGCAGAGAGGGAACTCTGGGTGGCACGCCTGGGTCACACAGGCACAGACAGAGGGTTCTTCCCCAGGGCCAGCAGCGTTGAGGGCTGGCCAGCCCCAGGGAGAGCTCGTGGGCCCCTGCCTGGCAGTCCCCACTTGCTTGGACTGTGAGGGGCTGAGGGGGTTTGGGGTTTGGCCTCGGCTGGGGGTCGCTATGCATGGAGGCAGCGCTTGACTTCGGGCGGAGTCCGTGGCAGGAGAGGGCTGGTAGGACCCCCGGGAGCGGGTGGCAGGGCGGGGACACAGCGGCTCAGCAGGGAGCCCTGTGGTCAGCCTACTCTGGCCAGCCCCCCAAGTTCCCGTCCCCCTCGAGGACTCAGCCGAATGGGTGGAGCCCAGTGAGAGGGCTGAGACTGCCCCGGGCAGCCCAGGCGGACCCTGCTGGGGGGCACGGGCGGGCGGTGATGCCCACGGACCCGGGCGTCTCCCCGAGGCGGGCGCGCTCCGGGTGGGCGTGGCCACAGCTGCCGGAGGACCGGCGGCAGCGGCGGGGCCTTGGGTGAGACAGCGCCCCGCGTGGTGGGGTCGTGAACTGCTCCGGGTCCCCTGCGGCGGACACTGATCCCACAGCCCCGGAGGCTGGAGGGTCACGATCGGGCGGACGTCGCTCGGCTTCGGGATGCGGGGCTGCGTCCCGCCGGCCTGCAGACGCTGCCTTCTCGCCGCGTCCTCGCGGTGGAGGCGGAGAAGCCTCAACGTGAGGACGCCAGTGCGTCCCATGACGGGAACCACCCCTCCACTTCCCCTAAAGGGCCCACCGCCTCCTGATCCCACAGCTTGGTCTAGGGCTCCAGCCCCTGAATCTGGGGGCCCGAATGTCCGCTCTGTATTGGGGTTCCGGGTCCCACCCCACCGCCGGGAGGGGCTCACTGGCTGTTCGTCTGGAGGTGGCTGCCAGGGCTAGGCCCACACCTCTGGCCTCCTTTCTGGCTGACCCGCTCCCGCCCAGCAGAGGCCCCCGGCCGTGGTGATGGCGTGCCAGGCGCAGGGGTGCGGAAGCCGGGGCTGCGGCTGTGTGCCCAGCTCGGGTCATGTTTACCCTCAGGAGCCCGGTGCCAGGCCCCCGCCCGGCCTCTCGGCCCTGAGTTGACTCGGGCCCCAGGATAAACACCCATTCAGCTGCACAAGGCCCCTTTGTCCAGGGCGACGCTGCTGGCCTAGGACGCTGTCCGGCGGCCCGTGTCCTCAGCGTGGCCAGCCGCCCCTCGTGGCCTTGTCTGGGCAGACGCCGGGCCCAGCTCAGAGGCCCCAGCTGGGGACAGCGCCCTGGGCGGCTTGTGGAGTGGCAAGCAGCAGGGGGCAAGCCTGCGGGCCCTCTTGGAGTGAGCCACGTAGCTACAGCCTCGGGGCCCCCGCCCTCGCCAGGCACATGTGGGAGGTGTGGGGGGTGGTCCCAGCGCTGCAGGCATCCCTTGCTCACCCTGGCCCCTGCGGGTGGGCCCACAGACCCCTGGGCAAGGTGCGGCCAGCCAGGGGAGGGTCTGGTGTCGGGAGGTGGCTGGCTTGGGCCTCGAGGGCACAGTGTTGGGGCTAGCTGGGGTGACTCTGGCAGGAGCCCCAGGATCCCGCAGCCCTGCACCTGGCTGGGTTCGGGTGCTGAGGACACCCCTCCAGGAGTTAAGCAGAAAGCGGCCGGCCTGGGCCTGTAGGCCCAGCCCAGCGGGACAGCTTCTTGAGCACAGGAGGGCTGCGTGTGACTCAGGTCAGGAGAGGCCTGCTGGCGGTGTTACTGAGGATGGGGGAGTTGGGGGACCCACAGGGGTCCCCGCGGGCTGGACAGGAGGGACTCGAGTACAGCCCCGGGGAGCCTGGGGCTGGGAGGAGTGGCCCCCCAGTCCCCACCCCTGTCACTCTGAGTCCTGAGAAGGGGCATGCTGTGCAACTGTGGGGGCCACAGGGGCGCCCAAGGGAGTGTGGGGGGCGGGCATCCCCAGGGTCCCATCCTTCTGCCGCGTGTGGCCGGCAGCGACCCCTGGTGGCGGCGAGCATGCCACTGCGGCCCCCCAGGGACCTGCCCTCCTGAAGGGGTGGGGGGTGCCTGCTGCCTCTCCGTGGGGACCCCTGCTCCCTGTACTGGTGCCCCCCCCCTCAGGACGGCGCCCTGGGCTCGGGGTGGACGTGTAGACCCTGGGGGTGCCCTCTGGCGGCTCCCAGGTCGTGTCGTGAGGAGTAACCGCTCCAGAGCTTGAGCTTCCGTGACCGGTGTCCAGCCAGCGGTCGGCCTGCCCCCTCCACGGTGCCGCTGCCCAGCAGGCTGGGCCTGCTCGGTTCAGAGGGACCCCGGGGGCCGCCCGGCCCTCACTGCCCCCAGGCCAGGGACCCCCAGCCCTGCCCCATGGGAAGGGGCCCAGGAGGAAGGCGCGCTCAGCCTCTCCTGGGGAGCAGGCCCCTGGCCCTGGGGGTGCAGACTCTGAGCCTTCCCTGTCAGGAGCGTTGGATATCTGTCTGGCAGGGCTCTGCAGGGAGACCCCCTGCTGTGGAGACCCCTTGTCCGTGAGTTTCCACGCACAGCGTCTTCCTGGTTCTCAGGAGACGGGGGGCTTCCAGCCAGGAGGGGGGCAGCTGGGAACTGCTGGTCATGACACCCCCCCACCCCTGTGAGCGTCCCACTGCGGGGCCTGCAGCCCTCACCGGGACACAGAGCCGACCCCTGCCGCGGCTGCCTTTCTTCCATGAAGGCACTGGTCTGCGAGACCTGTGGTTGATGCAGACAGCGTCCACCCCAGCACCACGTGGCTGGCCAGGTGGACTGGGGGACTGGGGCCCGCTCAGCCGACACCCAGGAGGTGCTGGTGGCCGGCCGGGCAGCTGCAAGGTGCGGGCAGGGACGGAGAGAAGGCATCGAAGGGACAGCGGCTGTGGTCAGATCAGCCAGAAACTGCCCCTTTAATGAAGGCCAGGACAGCTCTATTGCTTAGATTTAAGAGAAACTTTATTAGTTTTTTCCCAAAGCAACCTAGTTTAAAAACAAATTGAAAAAAGAATTGACGTCAATAGAGAAGGAAAACCTAGACAGACACACACACACACACACAGGGAAGACAGCAAGGTCAGGGCTGCCGGGTCAGATTCTTTTCATCTTGGAGATGAGGTCGTCACAGATCCTGGTCAGCTCATCGTTCTCCTTCGTCTGAGGAGGAGAGTCGCGCCCCTGGGTTTCTCACAGTGCCTGGAGTCTGGTGCCCCCCGAGCCTTCCCAAGCTGCGAGGCCTGCCCGCCCCCGCCCCTGCTGGCCTAGGGACCCTGCGCCCACCTTCTGCTCCACCACCTTCTCCAGGGAGTGGACACGCATCTGCTCTTTCCTCAAGACCGCCTGCAGCGCCAGAGCGTCCGTCTGGGCCTTGCTGCGCACCTGGGCGATCTCCTCGCTTGCCCTGGAGCAGCAGAGGGCCTGGCTGAGCCGCAGGCGGGGCCAGACGCTCCTAGGCTCCTGCTCCCCCGAGTCCCTGAGCCCCGCGCCCCCATCCTGACCCCACGGAGCCCCGCCTCCCCACGCACTGCTGGAGCTTCTCCTCCGCCTGGGCCTTCAGCGCCTGGTACTTCTGGGCCTCCTTCTCCACCCTCTCTATGTAATCCTCGACACACTTCTTCAGAGACTCTTCGTTCTAGGAGGAAGATGGACGCTGAGCCCTGAGCCAAGGCCCAGCTCTTTGGGGGTTCGTGGAGCAGCCGTGGAAAAGGCCACGTGGGAGCAGCCTGCCTGTTTCCCTGCAGACAGCCCAGGCCTCCCCGACCCCCACCCGGGACCCTGCCCGCCCCTCAGGGCCCTGCCACGGGGGCTCTGTCCAGGCACTGTGGGGGAACCTGGCTCAGGCACCAGGCCCTGGAACAGCCTGTCTCGTTCCCCGAGCCCCGGGCTCTGGGGGCTGGGTGCCCTGCCGCATGGCGGTGGGGACAGCACAGCAACCAGCACAGGCCCGCAGTCTCCGCGCAGGCCCACACGGACGCCTCGCGGGCACCGTGTCCTGTTGCAGGTGACAAGCCAAGAGCCCAGGGTGCAGGCAGAGGCAGGGCTGAGCCGGGCCCCACCTGCTGGCCTGCCTCTCGCTTCTTGCCAGGCTCCGCACCGGGGCTATGCTCCGCCCCTCCTCCTGCAGGGCCCCCGCCCCGCCCCGGGCCCCAGGCTGGCCCAGCACCCACCGTGCGGTAGCCTTCGATCACCTCCTTCTGCTTCTCAAACCGCTTAAAGAGGTCGGAGAACGACTTCTCCATGGAGTGCAGGTCGGCCGTCAGCTGTGCTCTCTCCTTCAGGACCTTCTGCATTTCGGCCTTGGCGAGCTCCTTCTGTTTCTGAGATTCCTCTGGAGGAGAGACCAGCACCTCGGATTGGTGGGCAGCAGGGTGTCTGCCTCTCTCGGGACCTCCCAGGGCGGACCCTTAGGGCTCCAAATGCCCAGAAAACAGCTGTCTCCTTAACACCAGCTCCGCCCAGAGACCAAGGCAGCTGGCAGTGAGCCCAGGCCTGTCCCACACTCGGGGCTTCCAGCCTGGACACGGCTAGTGCCCAACGTCCATGGAGGCCGCCGGGGGACGCACAGCCCCCAGGGCAGGGTGGACACTGCAGCGTCAGGGAAGGGACCCAACCTGCCCGCTGCCTCGCCACCCCCGCCCCTGATGCAGGGGGCAGGGGGCAGGGGGCAGGGGGCAGGGGGCACGGCACTCACCCATCACCTGGTAGACAGTCCCCTCAAAGCTGTCCATGATCTTCCTGTGGGGGGAGAGTGGAGGGGTGGGGGGAGAGTGGAGGGGTGGGGGGAGAGTGGAGGGGTGGGGGGAGAGTGGAGGGGTGGGGGGAGAGTGGAGGGGTGGGGGGAGAGTGGAGGGGTGGGGGGAGAGTGGAGGGGTGGGGGGAGAGTGGAGGGGTGGGGGGAGAGTGGAGGGGTGGGGGGAGAGTGGAGGGGTGGGGGGAGAGTGGAGGGGTGGGGGGAGAGTGGAGGGGTGGGGGGAGAGTGGAGGGGTGGGGGGAGAGTGGAGGGGTGGGGGGAGCGCCGCGCCCGCGCCCGCGCCCGCGCCCGCCCCGCGCCCGCGCCCGCCGCCCGCGCCCGCGCCCGCGCCGCGCCCGCGCCCGCGGCCCGCGCCCGCGCCCGCGCCCGCGCCGCGCCCGCGCCGCGCCCGCGGCCCGCCCCGCGCCCGCGCCCGCACTCACCCCATCTCCAGGAGCCTCTCCTGCAGCGCCGCGCACTTGCCCCGCAGCACCTCGTTCTCCTTCTGCGTGGCTTCCACCTGCGTGGTCACACGCCCGCGTTGGCCCAGGGCCGCTCCCCGCGCTGACGTCTCCCGCCCCACTTGGTGGACGTCCTGCGCGGGGGACGCCTCCCAACACGGGAGGGGCGGGGCAGCCTGAGGCGGGTGGGAGGTGCTGGGCGCCGCAGGGTCCAGCCCAGGCCTGCACCACCTTAGACATCGCCCTGGCCTCATCCCATCACCAGTGAGGAGGCTGGGGGGCGCTCCCCTGGGACGGCGCAGACCCTCATGCTACGGGTTCCATGACACAGGTGGGGGCGGAAACAAGACGCCCGGCTGCCGGACCGCCCGGTTCTGGCGCAGCGAGTGGAGCCTATGATGTTGCCCACCCCCGCCCCGCCCGCACGCTCACCGCCAAGTCCAGGTCCTTCTGGCTGTACTGCAGCACGTCCACGATCGGCCCCAACGGCAGCAGTGGAGCCCCGGGTCCGAGGTCACACGGAGGCGGGCCAGGCATCTGCGGCAGAGACCGGCAGGGCCGTGAGCTCCCCTGCGTGGCCCTCCACCCCCCGGCTCCCCACAGCACAGCGCGGCCAGAGGCAGTGCCTCGGCCCCCACCCACCCCGTGAAGCCGGGTCCTTAGAATACGCCTGTCTCTAAAGCAGAGGAGAGGAGGCACTTACAGGGACGCCAGGGGCTCCTGGGAAGTCCAGGTCGAGCAGCTGGGCCTCCAGGGGGCTTCCAGAGGGAGGCGCGTCCACACTGTGAGCACGGAGACCGGGAGAGAAGCTGCCCACCGTCTGCATGAGCCCGGGGCACTCCTCGGAGGTCAGAAGGCCCGTGCTCGGGACAGGTGGGCCCTGCGGCCCGTCAGGCTGCCCGCCACTGCTGTGGGCACACAGGAGCACGCCTGCTCACCAAATGGGCCCCCAGGCGGGCCCAGCCCCCGCCCCTGCCTGCCCCTGCCGCCAGTGGGGCGTACCTGCTGGGTGCCAGCCTCCGGGGACTGTCCTGCAGGAGCGGGTCGAAGTTAAGGTACAGAGACTGCTTCCTCAGGGCTGACTCTTTAAACTAAGAGGGGGGGCAGGGTCAGCAGTCTCCCCAGGGTGCCTGCCCATCCCTCGGGGGAGCCCAGCCCGCAGGAGACGCCTCTGGGGCCTGAGCCAAGTGGTCTGGGGGCCGGGGGCAGGACTGCGCTGGGAAGAGTGGCTGCAGCAAAGGGCCGGGGGTGACGCCGCCTCCAGGGACGCAGAGCCTGCTCCCGGGCAGCAGGGCCGCAGCAATGCTGGGTACTCACCGAGGATGCCCCAAACTGCTCCAGGTAGTCCACCTCGGCCCCTGCGCCTAGGACTGAGAGGAGGGTCAGCAGCCGCCCCCTGCCTGCCACAGGCTGCCCGCCCCCCATGGGCCTCAGTGAAACAAGGCCAGGTCAGCCGTGTGCCCCCCAGCCTGGCACTTGGCCGTGCCCAGCACAGCACCCCTCCCCGGGCTCCTGGACCAAGTGCTCTTTGCTATAGAGCAGGGTTGCTCAGGGTGCCTGGGGCTGGAGGGTTCGGGGGCGTCACAGAAATGTTCCCTGGGGGCCAGGTCGCCCTGGTTGAGAACCGCCACGGAGGAGTTACTATCTGATAGTCTGAAATCTGCTTAAAAACCCAAGGGTGGCTGATGCATAGACAAAGATTTAAAGCTGACACCAGGAGCCCGAGCGGCGCAGAGCGAGCTGGGGTTGAGCGTGGACGTCTGCGCCCCTGAAGACGCCATCGAGAGAGTGAAGGCAGCCTCTGCAAGCCACGTGCCTGAGGAGCAGCTCTCCTCTGGATCATATTAGAGTCGCAACAGCGTGACAACAAAAATAGTCCGAGTAAAACCAGGCAAAGAACCTGAGCACAGGAAAGTCAGGAGCACGCGCACCGCATCAGGGAGCAAGCCTACCACGCAGCCACAGCCCGGACCTCAGACCCCGTGGAGCCAGGCTGGGCCCCCGCCCAGAGACAGGCAGCAGCGCGCGCGCTCCGGGCAGCCCGCCCGAGGGCCAGAGCAGCAGTGGGAGGAGACGAGGTGCCATCCATGGCGGGGGCGCTGCTCGGCCAGGAGAGAAGCCCCGACTCACCCTGACCCGAGGCAGAGCGCCATCAACGCGAAGAGACAGAGACGCCAGGGCCCCTGGGGCAGAGGGAGGCTCCTCCCGGCTCCCAGCCCCGCTGGCACGGTGAGGACCCCACAGAGAGCCCCCCAGAGACCCTCGGCCCGTGCCCTGCCTGCCTCAGGCCTGGGGTCTTCACGGGACGGAGACCCGCGAGCTCTCCTGCCCTGAAAAGCCCTGGCTGCACTAAGGCGGCTCAGCCTGTCTCTGGGGGCGGGTGGCTCCCCCTCTCCAGGGGCCTCGGTTCATAGAGCCCTCCTGGCTTGGCGGCCTGCTGCCTCCTACGCTGAGGACGGACGACCACATACCTTCCGCGGGGTCCCGGAACTGCTCCCCACTCAGGTCCAGGGTGGGCTCCGGCTTGCTCTCGGTGGGGGGTGGGTGTGCAGTCTGTGGCTTGCTGCTTGGGCTGCTGAGGGGCGCCGACCCCCCTGAAGAGCCTGTGGTCCCCCCCTAAAAGGGAGGTGGGGTCACTGCGGGGCTGGCCGAAACAAGGGGTGCCGGGGAGCAGGGGCAGCGGCGTGCCCTCCCCACCAGCCTCCCTCTGCCTGTGGCGCCCGCAGACGTGGTGGCCGCGCCCGTACCTCGCCCGCTGCTTCTGGCGTCCTCGTCCCGGGTGTGTCATCTGAGCACGCCTGCCTGAAGAGACGGGGTCAGCAGGGCCTGAGCCCACCCCCAGCTCCGAGCTGCTGGGGTCCTGCGACCCCTCCCCTAGAAGCCAGGCTCAGGGCCGCATCGGGGGCTCCACAAAGCCATCCCACTCAACCTTGCCTGCACAAGAATCACGCTCCTCAGGAGTGGGCAAAGAGCCCTGAGGTCGTTTCAACTCAAGTAAAAGCAAAAATAAGTGAATCCTATGGCTGCTAGGAAATGGCAACAGAAGCCAGCCCGGGAGGCTGAGGCCCACGCTCAGCACCGAGCCCACTCCTGGATGGGATGCTCCCCTGCTGGTCCCCAGGGCCCCCACCTGGGGGACACGCAACATCTCTGGTCTCACACCTGCCCTGGAGGACCACCAGCCCGTGCTCACCGGCTCAGAGACAAGGCCTCTGCGGCCCGGCTGCTCTGCAGGTGCTCTGGGGGCCGGGCCTCTCCACTGTCTGCGGCCAGGTTACAGTCTGGGTCGTCTGGCTCGTCCCTGCTCGGGCCGTCGGACTCATGGAGAGCGAGCTCGCAACCCTTGCCCGCCTCCAGGGGGGCCTTTCCGGGCCTCGCCTCTGGTCTCCTTGAGGGGGGCTTGAGACCCAGGACCTTCCCTCGTTTCCGCAGTGGGGGCGACCTTTTGCTGGTGGCGTCAGAGAAGTCGAACTCCAGCCGGATGGGGCCACTCCTCAGAGAGCCAGCGGACTGGCCACAGGCCTCCTCCCCCTGAGCACCGGGGTGTGTGGCCCCTGCAGCCTCTCTGGGGCCAGTCAGGACCGTGTCCTCGCGGCCGATGGCGTCCACGGAGCCCGCTGGGGCCGCCCCAGGCAGGCCCTTGAGGGGTTTTTCTCCAGGGTGGGCACCAGAGGGCGAGGTGGGCCCAGTCGGGGGACCAGGGATCCCCTCCAAGTCTCCTTCCGTAGTGCTGAGTGGGTCCTCTGCCGCGTCCTGGGACACCACCCTGGGGGGCTGTTCTGGAGCCGCGGGGCCGAAGGGCATGCTCTCCTCTGAGGGCCAAGGATGGACGTGCTCCTCCTGGGTGCACTCAGGGCTGCCGGGCGCTGGTCCTCGGGAGGCCTCGGGGTTTTCAACACTCTCTGGTATCTGGGAAGAGTTTGAGGGGCCCAGGCTGACCAGGGGAGCTGAGGGGGGCCCACCAGGAGGCTGGTCTTCGGAGGCTGGTCTCATGCCCTCTGAAGGTGGCTCGGCGTTGACCGGTACTGGCTTCTGGAGAATTCCATGGGTCGTTTTGGTGTCTGTTTCCTTGGTGAACTGTTGACTTTTCAGAAAACAAACTTAGTTAACACTAACAAACCAGTTAGGACTTTAGTTAGATTTTAGTCCATGTGAAAACATTAACTAAATACAAAAATAAGAAGCATTGCATCAACGCCCTCCTTGGGACCAGCTTTCACAAGAATATTCCCACAAGTCAGTGCTGGCGGGCCCTGGAGACCAGGGGACAAGAGCAGAAACCTGACCAACGACGGTCAGAGCTGAGCTTCCCTGCACCAGCCCACTGCCCCCTTCCGGCTGGGGACCACCACTGTGTCATCAGGGAGAGTCAGTGCACACGAGGGTCAGGCTCCCCACTGGCGAGAGAAAGGCCAGGTGGAGGCCGTGGCCTTCAGAAACAGGACCCCAGCTCCCCGCAGCTGGAGCAGCTCAGAGCTGGCGCCTCAGTAGCCTGGCCCCTCTCTTTGGGCTCTGATGAACAGACAATATTTGAGTCACTCTAATCTCGTTCAGCTGAAAAGCAGTGAGGAGACCTGGGTGTATTGAGGAGCCTGCGGCCTGCATGCAGGGCACGGGGTCACACGGGAGGACAAGGCCGTCCTCACTCGTCGTCCTCCTCATCCTGTCTTTGTAACCGAGAGGGCAGACGTTTTGAAGTTTTCAGAGTCTGCAACAGAAGAGACGCAGGCTTCAGCACTCCCAGGAGGTCACGGGCAAACGTGGTGTCCCACTGGCCCTGGAGGTCCCCGAGTCCACGTTAAGCTCCTGGTCCCTTGGCAACAACACACACCCTCCCTGCCTGGGGCCACCTTCGAGAGCCCTGCCCACCCCCCTGCTTCAGGCAGGCGGTCCACTGAGACCAGTGCACTGGGATGGGGGCCTGGGCCCCAAGGCCAAAGCTGTGTCCAAAGTCCCAGGAAATACTCAGAGGAAGGTGGGCGGAGCCCAGGGTCCACGTCCAACTGCACTCAGCAGACCACCCTACTCCTGCCTCTGCAGGCCTCAGGAGGCGCCATCGGGGCCCCCAGCTGCAGGCAGGCAAGCCACCCACGGCCCCTCCCCAGCTGCCTCTTCAGCCCTCCCTTTGCAGTGGTTCCGCTTTCAACACAACACACTGCAGCTGTCCTCACCTTTCAACTCCAGAGAGAGACACACCCCCAGGCCGGAGCCTCCCCCCTCTCTGCCCCAGCGGGCATCTCCCCGCCCAGCCCTGGGCACCCAGCTGAGACGGGCTCTACAGGGCTCCTGCCCCTTGTGGCCAGTTCCTCCTGCCACGGCCCTGCCCCGACAATCGCATCCCCAGTCTGTGCCCCCAGACCAAGCACCAGCCCCAGCGCAGACGCATGCCCACCTGCGCGCGAGCCACCTCTCCCCGGTGGTCCCACGGCACCGAGGCCCGGTGGCCACCTCAGGCCACCCCGGGCGCCTGATCCGGCCGAGCAGCAGGCACATACACGCCACGCCGCCCAGACCCGTCACTGCACGCTTCAGGGCTTCTCAGGCCACGGGCAGAGCACGAGGTGCCGTGTTGTGTGGCAGGTCAGGGGTATGGTGCCCCCGGGCCCCCCACAGCCGGGGTCCTGACACGCGTGTCCCGGAACAGCGCCCGCAGCCCCCCCGCAGTCCCTCTGGAGCCGGCATTTTTCGAGCCACTCGCTCGAGCAGACAAACGGCCTGTTTCGGCGGGCCACTGCTCTACTCCAGCGAGTGAGCCTCTGGGAAGTGAAACTGAAGAGTCAAGTCTTCAGAGACCTGACAACTGGCCACACGTTCTGGTCACGAAATGAAGGTTCGTGAAAGAATTTCCTCTGCGTTCAGATCCAGGTGGACTCCGCCAGTCAAGGTCACTTCCTACCCGCCCCACATGCAGGGTGGGCCCAGCCCGCACACTTGGTGGCAGAGCCCATGTGTCCCTCCCCGCTGCTCCACCGCTGAAGACACGGCACAGAGGTCAGGCCTTCTGCCGGACGGTGGAAACCTGCCGGAGGCAGAAGGACCGAGGCCCAGAGATCTCTCTGCGGCCGGGACACAGCCCAGCCGTGATCACAGCTGCAGCTCAAGTGTGAAACGGGCAGCTCTGGACGGCTCCTGGCTCAGGCACACGACAGCTAGAAACCACCAACTTCACGGCCAAAAGGTGTGTCACAAAAGGTGTGTCACGGGGCAGTCTGAGCGGGTCAGGGGACCTGAACCCGACATGCACAACTCTCGTCACTGGGCGGTCCTGCTCCAGTTTGATGGTGACCTACATATGACCACCGAGAAGGCGATGGCCCCGACTCCAGTCCTCTGCCTGGAAAATCCCATGGGCGAGGAGAGCCTGGAAGGCTGCAGTCCACGGGGTCGCGAAGAGTCAGACACGACTGAGCGACTTTCACTTTTACTTTTCACTCTTCATGCACTGGAGAAGGAAATGGTAACCCCTCCAGTGTTCTTGCCTGGAGAATCCAGGGATGGGGGAGCCGTGGTGGGCTGCCGTCTATGGGTCGCAGAGTCGGACACGACTGAAGTGATTTAGCAGTTTAGCAATACATCTAACCAGGTGAACAAAAAATACTTTTTCAAAAAATCAAAGGTCAAGGCTTGAATCCGAATCAGACGCCCTGATCTACGGGTCTCTCATCTTGCGTGCAAAACAGCCGGTGTGGACATGCGCTGCCCGCTCGGCCAACTTATGCCAGACAGGAGCTGTACCCAGCTCGGCGGCTGGAGCCAAAGGGCCCTGAGGCTGAGCTGAGAGCGGGAGGACACCCGACCTGTCCAGCCACATGCGGCCCTGAACAGATGCCGTCCCGCGAGCCAAGAGCCGACCTGCCCGCTACAGTGCCCCCAGCCGAGGCGTCGGCCTTCTCCAGACAAACGCTCAACCTCTCTCCCTCGTGGAAACACAGCCCAGTGTCCATGCTCACACCAGAGCTGACCCTGCCCACAGGCCACGGCCACGGACGGCCGAGCGAGGGGCCCCTGACTGTCCGGAGCACCTGGAGCCGCGCATCGGGCTCCGGCCGCGGGAAGGCGCACCGACATGCGCCTCCGCCGACCTGCCCTGGCCAAAGGCCCTCGTCCCCTGCCAGCGGGCTGGGGGGCCACGGTCCACCAAAGGCAGGACACAGCACCAAGAGGGGCACCTGAGGGCACACCCACCTGGGCCCAGCCTCCCCAGGCGGCACGGGCCGAGGCCTCCCTGGAGAACCGGGATGCAGATGGGGGCGTCCCAGCACCCCCACTGAAAGCTCACAGGGAAAGGTCGCACCCACATGCGAGGCCACAGGTCAGCTTCTGGGCCCAGCGTCACCAGACACCCGGGGACAGCGCCCGCATCTGAGGCGGCCATGAAGACAAATGAGCCACAGGGTCTGCAGGAACACGGTCTACAGGACAAAGGAAACGCCCACGGCACCAGCCGAGCCGACAGACAAGGTTCTCCACCAGCCAGCGGACAGACGCCGAGGGGGTCACAGACGCCGAGGGGGTCACAGACGCCGAGGGGGTCACAGGCTCCGGGGGGTCACAGACGCCGAGGCGGGCAGGAGTCCACCCTCCGCGGGCAGGGCCCCAGGAGCAGGCCAGAGCCAACGGGGAGGGACTGCGGGGGCACACGCCCCCGAAGCATCTCCCAACAGACCCGGAGCCCCAGGCCCAGCTGACCCCCAGGACCAGGCACAAACCGACAAACACGGACACGTGGGTCTGTCCTTGCGCAACGCTCCGCTCTGGCACAGAGGAGCTTCGGGAAGGGATGGGGGGGGGGGGCGCGCCAGCACCGGACGCGGGAGGGAGCCTCACCGGGCCATCTTCAGCAAGTCCGGGCCGGGCGCGCCCGCACTTTCACGGGCCCTTCCCGCCCGCACGCACGCACGGCTGCGAGCGGCCCGCGAGCAGGCCCTGACGGCGGCGGGCTCGGCGTGGACGCGAGCGCCGCGGAGCAGGCCCTGACGGCGCCGGGCTCGGGCGGTGACCCGGGCGTGGCGGGGTGCGCTGCCCGCGACGGCGGGCCGCCCGCCAGCTCCAGGCGCTCCTGCAGCGACAGGCGGCGTCGCGGGAGGGGCGTGCGGTCCCCCTCCGGTGGCCCGCCCAGGCCCGGGGCCGGGAGGCTGCGGCTGGCCGACAGGGCGCAGGGGCGAACGCTGCGCTGGTGGCCGAGAGGCGCGGCCCGGCAACCAGGCGCTCCCGCTGCTGTGCAGCGCCTCTGGTGAGCGGAGTCCAGACCCTGGGGCCGGGCCAGGGGA
>NC_030813.1:115785621-115823419 GCF_001704415.2 Capra hircus
ATGGGGTGTAGAGGGGATTCAGGTGCAAGGAATTTCCACCCAAGGGGAGGTGGGAATGCAGCCCAGGGAGGTCTTGAGTGAGGTGAAGGGAACCCTGGAGAGATTCTGCTTTTATACCTTTCTCTGCACATCTAAAGTCAGTTTAAAAGAGAAAGCAAAGCTTTAAACCATGTAAGTCGGTAAAAGTCAGAATGAGGCTGACTTTTATGCTAGTGAGGCCCCTTCCCACTCTGGATTCAGTGGGTCCCTTGGGGGCACTCAGTGGGTCCCTTGGGGGCACTCGCTGGGTAAATTCAGCCTAATTTGGGGTGAAGAGCTGCCACCAGGGTTCCCGTCTCTAGAAAGAGGCAGGAAAGCCTGGGTGTTCACTTGATCTAATCTGGCTGGCGGGGCCACGGCCACCTGGCTTCCGACGGGCCGTCCTCCACCGACGACCTCCTGTGGAAACACGGAGAGAGGGGTGAGGGGTGCCCGCCCCCGTGCGCGCACCCCTGGCCTCCAGGGTGCTGAGGGGCCCTGCCCACCGGGAACATCACCCCC
The DNA here is from genome assembly GCF_001704415.2 of Capra hircus. Lineage (NCBI taxonomy): Eukaryota > Metazoa > Chordata > Mammalia > Artiodactyla > Bovidae > Capra > Capra hircus. Next base: position 115,786,162 of record NC_030813.1, read on the forward strand.
CAACCAGCGCACACTGTAGGGGTCGCCTAGCGGCACAGCGACGGGGACACCAGAGCCTCCACTGTCTCACCGCCAGCTAGGAGGCCTTAGCCTGGAGCCCAAGGGGCCTGGGTAGGAGAGCAGGACGCCCAGGGAGACCCTGGGGAGCGAGCACACCCGGTCAGTGAAGAGAGGACGGCAGGGCTGGGTCCACAGGGGCACCCAGGGGCGGGCTGGAGCACCCACACTCGGCCCGCGCACCCACGCTCGGGCCCGTGCACCCACGCTCGGGCCCGTGCACCCACGCTCGGGCGGCCAGCCCACTCAGACTGCGGGGCACACATCTGTGGGCGTGCACTGCAGGGCAGGCCGGCAGCCCCAGGCACTCCAGGCACGCAGGTCCCCAACACGCACGGCACCCAGCAGCGCTGGAGCCGAGGCTGCGCACACCGCCTGTCCTTTCACCGGCAGCCACAGGACGCCTTGGCGCAGGCCTTTCAGCTCCGCCCTGCAGGCATCTTCTAGAAGGTGGGCAGCAGCCCCGGGCTTCACCCACGCCGCTGCCCTGCGGAGGAAGGCCAGCCAGCAGAGGGCGACCTCGCCTCCGGGCCAGCGACCCTGTCCTTCCCACCCTGCCCACGGTCCCAGCCCCCAGCAGCCCCAGAAAACCGCCCCCCCCCACCCCGGGCTTTTGAACTCACTGTTGGTCTCAGGTGGCTGCTTCTGGTCAGCTTCTGGGCAGAGTACTGGAAGTGAAGAGAAAGCAGTTTCAGGACTGTGGGTCTACACCTGCAGATTCAGGAACAGTTCAGAAGCGGGCCTGTTTTGAAACCTGTCTTTCTTCAGCACCGGCCTTCCTGGTGATTGAAAGGAGAAGTTGTTACTCAGTCGCCAAGTCATGTCCAACTCTCGGCGACCCCGTGGACTGCAGCAGGCCTGGACCTCAAAATACGGTTTTTTTTTCCTCAAGACTTAAACACCTAACAGGTCTTCAGGTGAGCAAAGGACATGAAACGCGTATCCGCTGTGGCCCACCACAGCTGTCCTCAGCAGGGCGGCTCCTCAGAAAGCTGGTCCTGCCTCGACCACGGCCACACAGGCCCTCTGTCCAGCGAGGCGGGCAGCTTCGGGATGCGGCGGCCAGTGGGGCCCAGCCCGAGCCCATGCAACTCTGCTCGGCCACGGTTTAGCCCTGGGAGGTTGAGGGCCCACTTGGAGCCGCGTCCTCTCAAGGCCTGAGTCTGTCTGATCCCCCTCAGACCTCGTGCACAAGCTGTGCTCAGCTTTCTCCGCCTCCCACACATGGAGCCGCCTCCACAGCACGCAGCGCTTGGTCATGGGGCTCCAGCTCCTTGGGGGGACCGTTTCACGGAACAACAAGCTCATGACAAAACGAAGACCTTCTCTGCTGGTCTCATGAAGGGAGTGAGTTAAAAGCTGGATTCATCACCCAGAAGGACAAGGCCCATCGACTGTCAGGCTGTGCAAACGCAGGCCGTCTGGTCGGCGGCGAGCAAGTGCCCCGGGGCTCCAGTTCAAGACAGAGCCATGCAGGCGGCCGCGCAGGCTGGGCCAGGCCTCTGCTGAGAGGGGCGGGCTGCCAGGCTGTGTGCCTGCCGCGCCCAGCACAGGGCCAGCTTCATGAAGTGCCCTGGGGCGGGGGCATTTGCAGGGACGGTGGGGGGCGGGTCGCGTTGGCTAAGGCCCCAGGCTGGTGCCTCCGGGGTCCCGGCGCCCCTCCACACTCGCAGAGGCTCCCCATCTCAGTCCTCTCCCACGGCGAAACCTGGTGATGACTTGTGCAGTGAGCGGCCAGGAGCGCAGCCGGGACGGGGCAAGCCCGGCCTTGAGTCCAGCTCCCCAGCCTGTCCCCAGGGAGGCTGGCTCCTCTCTGCAGGCCTCGTCTCCCGCCCAGGACAGAAGTGACCGTGGGACACACAGAACAGGGCTGCCACTGGGGTCCCACGGGAAGCCCACAAGACCACTGACGGCCCCTACACACCTGCCTCGCCCCACACGGAACAGCTCAGACGGCACAGGCTTCAGGCTGCAGTCAGGGAGCAGCGCTTCAGAGAGTGTCTCCCGGACTCAGATTAGCAAAGACTTCTTACACAGGATTTTAAAAAAAGAAAACTGATTTACACTGATACATTTGTCTGCGTTGAAATTCGGAATTTCTCTTCATCAAAAGATACCATTAAGAAAGTGACGCGGTGGGGATTCCCTGGTGGTCCAGTGGTTAAGAATCCGCCTTCCAAAGCAGGGGAGAGTGCATGCGTGCTAAGTCACATCTGACTCTTTGTGATTCTGTTAAAATCACTGCACCCCACCAGGCTCCTCTGTCCATGGGACTCTCCAGGCAAGAATACTGGAGTGGGTTGCCATGCCCTCCTCGAGGGGATCTTCCCCACCCAGGGATCAAACCCACGTCTCCTGAGGCTCCTGACTTGTAGGAGGATTCTCTACCACTGAGCTACTGGGGAAGCCCCCAGTGCAGGGGACCTCGGTTCAGTCCCTGGTTGGGAGCTAAACGCCCCCCATGGCACGAGGAGCTGACCCCAAGTAAGACCCGGCACTCCCGGGAACAACTAGTTAATTAAATGCTCTATGAACTAGAGTGACAAGGCAAGCCCGACCAGATAGGAGAAAATACTTGCATAATTCGCAGGCGAGAAAAGGCTTGTAGCCAGAATATGCAAACCAATAAAAATACACACAACTCCCCCCCCAAAAAAAATGAGCGGAAGAACACCAAAAAGCACATAAAAAACTCTGATGAGTACAGGGTTGAGGGCAGGGAGAGAAGGAAAACAGAGAAAGATGGTGGATGGCGTCATCCACTCAGCGGACACGAGTTTGAGCAAGCCCCAGGAGAATGGCGAGGGACAGAGAAGCCTGGCAGGCCGCAGCCCATGGGGTTGCACAGAGTCGGACGCGACTGAGCAGCTGAACTCCAACAGTACGGGAAGTGGCCGTGATCTCCCTGGCCATCGGAGACGCGAGGCCAGTGCCGTGACACCACCACAGCCGACCGGGGAGAAGGCACAGCGGGGTCAGGGCCCACAGACGGCTGGGCAGGCCACCGCTCAGCACACAAAGGCTGCACGCAAAGGCGGACAGCGGCATCGAAGTGACGCTCGGCTGTGGACACGGCCCGCGGGCCGGGCTCCAGGGAGGCGGGGCCGCCCAGCAGGCCACAGGGACGCCCGCCGATGCTCCGTCCACACAGAGTCCCAGGACACCGGCGCCGAGCGCACCCCAGACTCCAGGGAACCACACGCTGAGTCAGTGCACTGCTGCCTGCCGGGACCGGAGAACTGCAGGGGCCTCTGCGGGCCACAGAGACATTGGGTGACGGGGACAAACTCACTGGGAACATGACTGGGAAACACCCGCTCAACAACAAACCTCATCTGTGGACTTCACTGCCTACAACTTGAAAAAGTGTCAGTCACTCAGCTGTGTCCAACTCTTTGCAGTCCCATGGACTGTGGCCCGCCAGGCTCCTCTGTCCATGGAAATCTCCAGGCAAGGACACTGGAGTGGGGAGCCATGCCCTTCACCAGGGGGTCTTCCTGAATCAGGGATCAGACCTGGCTCTGCCTGCATAGCAGACTCCTCACCATCTGGGCTGCCAGGGAGGCCCGTGCAACTCACACCTCAACAAAGTGTTTTATAAACTTGAAACTTTTAAAAGCTGAGCTCTCTACCCACCTAAGTCTGCACCTGCAGAGCTGGACACGCCAGGGGACACAGCACACTGAGGCCACACCCACGCAGGCTGGCACACGCTGACCCTCCCTGGCCATGCACCCCTCGCCCCTCACTCCAGCTCCCCGGCCAGCTCCTGAAGCCCGAAACGGGGAGGAAAATGTCCAGGACCTGCTTGGCCCGTTGTGTCAGTCGGAACCAGGAGGCCAGAGCCCGATTGCATTGGACCCAAAAGTGTTGGTCCCAAGGTTTTCATGGAAGAGACAGCACTAAGGCCCCGGTACCCCAGACCCAGCAGCGTACCCCCATTCCCGCCCCCCGAGCAGTCGCCAGCCCGCGGCCAGCAGCCGCGGCAGACCTCCTCCAGCGTCTCTGAGCTTCTACTTTGCTTCCTCTCCAAGAGCGCTCAAGTGAAACTCGGAACCCGGCTGGGCCTGAGTCTCTTTTTCCCTAAAGGGTTTATTTATTCATGGTGTGCTGGCGTGGGCTGCCCTCGCTGGGGAGCACGGCTCCAGAGTGCAGGCTCCGTACCTGTGGCTTAGTCGTCCCTCTGCACGTGAGATCCCCGTTCCCCGACCTGGGATCAAACCCGCGGCCCCTGCGTTGGAAGGCAGATTCTTCACCACTGGACGAGCAGGGACGTCTCCCTGTTCTTGAGCCGCTCTCCTCGCCTCCCCAGAAGAGATGGTGCCAAAGGTCCCGTGGACCTGAGGGGAGCACGGTGACTTCCAGGAGCCGCAGAGGCCTGGTTCCTTTAGGAACACCCCGCAGGGGTGTCACGCGGGGGGTGGCCACAGCCACAGAGAGGCTGGCAGCCCTGCTGTCCACGTCTCCCCAGCCCTGGAGCCGGGAGGCCCCTGAGGGGGCGCTCAGCCCCACCCCCAGGCGGCCAAGCTGTCCAGTGAGAACCGGCGTGCTGCTCCCAGTTCTGGGCCCTGAAACCCTGAGTGGTAACAAATGATGCTCACTGTAAGACTGTGGCTGTTAGCTCTCTGCCGGAACGTGCAGAGCACACAGACTCAAGGAGGGCCACACCCAGGAAGCTCGCTCTGGGAAAGGACACGAGGTGGACTCTGCTCAGCTGGACAGAAGATCCAGGGTCAGACCCGCTGGCCCACTCAGAGCTGGGCTCTCCCAGGCCTGTGACTTCACTCTGGGGAAGAACCAGCCACATCACGAGGCTGCAAGGGATCCAGTTAAGGAACAGGCAGGAAAATGCTGGGCCTGCGCGGCACAGGCATTATGGCCACTTACTCCAAAGATTGTGCAAGTCCACGTTCCTTGGAAAAATATTACAGCAGAAAAAAGGTTTATAGAAAAAATTTTAATTTGCTTTTTTAAAAAAAGAAAAAGCCAATTTTTTGAATGTTTCCAATCCACCTGTTTAAAAAAAAAATCCACCAGCAAACGAACAGGCCTCCTATGAGCCTGTTCCCTGTGTACACAGGTGCGTATGAGCAAATGACAGGTCCTGATGCACCCACTTAAAAAGGAAAAAAAAACATATTAATGATCGCTGCCTCCCAGTTACACACTCCCAGGGGCTCCCGGAACAGCCTTCTCTCCGTGGTTCCCAAATCCAAAGTAAGACAAGACAACGTAGGGATCCACCCAAAGGGCAAACCATTCACACCATGCGTGGCCGCCCCACCCCACGCAGATCCTGAGAAGGGCACTGCAGAGCAGGGCAGGGGGCCACAGCGTCAGAACCGAGGTGTCAGTTCACTGGGCACCAAGGGAGGAGACCGGCTTAAAGAAAGGCCGCTGTTCCTAAACAAGCGTATTTCAATTTCAATTAGGAGGTGGGGGTAATATTCTAGAACTTCAAAATCAAGCTGTTTTCCTGCCTTCTACTACCAGTGGGCAAGTCTGTGCTTCTCTGCCCAGACCTGCTTCAACGAGGACACACTCCAGTCGGTCAGAGGAAGAAGCCGCACCTAAAAGCTCAATTAAATTCCTTAAATACCGCGAAGCTGAAGCCATTGTTGAAGTCAAACTAACTTCCCTTGCAAAGCTCTCAACTCTGAGCAATCATCATAAACTCAGCCAAGCACTGAGTAACACAGGTGGGAAGAAACGTGAACCTGCGGGCACTCGGGAGTCCAGAAGAGGTAGCCCACGATTAAAGGCAAACGACTGCTCAGCTGAACACAGCTTGACACGCTTCAAACCCGCGAGTGCACCTGGACAAGGGGGAGACGACGCAGAAGTTAAGAAAAACGCCATCCCCCTAACACCCGTGTGCACTCCCAGGAAAAGCCCTAAAGAGACTTAGAACCCTCGTTCTTGGCAGAGACAGCAGCGTGGGAATCCACCTCCAGTCAGTCGCCTTCCACAGGTCCCCGGGGCCCGCCTTTGGGCTCCCATAAGGCACAGTCGATGGCGTCCAACTTCCTGCTTCTCTCGCTGCCGGAGAACAGGCGCGGGAGGGGCCCTGGGAGCCGCTCAGGCTGCGCGTCTGGGCGCTGGGAAGAGGCAGCTCGCAAGGGCGGCACCCAAAGACGCTGTGGCGAGTGGCAGGGCGCCCCAGGCAGGGCCCTTTACAGCCGAAGGGCGGGCGGACTGCACGGGGCCCTCAGGCTCTCGGGGCGCCGGACTTCTGGGCAGCAGGGGTCCCGGGGCCCGCGGAGATCCCAGGGGGCGCAGACCTCTCGGGGTACAAGGGCCCCGAGACTTGTGGGGCGCAGGGGCCCCAGGGTGAGCGAGGTCTTGGGGTGCAGGGGGCCTGGGGCTTGCGGGGGTCCCGGGGTCCGGAATGACGCGGGGGCGGTGAGCGCAGCGGGAGTTCCAACCCCGGGCCGCGAGCCCCCGGTCCCGGCGCCCCCAGGGAAGAGCCGCGGAAAACGCCCGGCACCGACGCGGGCGGACGCGCTCCGGGCGGCGCGGGCCAGGCTCGGCGCGCTGAAGGAACGGACACCGTCCGGCCCAGGCTCACGCGCGGCTCCGCGCCGGCGCTCCCGGGCCACGCCGAGCCCGGCGCCTGAGCGCGGCCGGGCGGGAGAAGAGCGGGAGGCTCCGGCCCTCAGGCCGCGCTCGTCCCTCCGGCCGCGCTCGTCCCTCCAAGGGTGCGGCGCCTCAGCGCCCACGGGACCGGCGGCGGGCGGCCGCCAGGCTACGAGCCCCCGGGGGCGGGGCTTGTGTTGGGGGCGGGACCCCGTCTGCGGCTGGGCGGGGCTCGTGGGGAGGAAGGGTTGTTGGATGGGCGGGGCTTGTGCCGATGGGCGGGGCCTGCGCAGACCCCGGCGCGTTTCCGCGGCCAGCCGGCGAATGGCGCTTGCGCAGCCCCGGCCGCGTCTGCAGACTCGGAGCCCCACCGGCCTACACGGCTGCGAGCGGTGGATGTCGGTCCCCCTCTCGGACCGCGAGGCCCGCCAGTGGCGGCGACTTGAGGCGGCGCGGGGCACGCCTGGCTCGGGGTTGGCGATCGATCCAGCGCGAAGAGCCCGGTCCCGCTGACGGCCCGGCCGGCCGTTCGAGGTCCCCACTGGCCCAGACCGCTGGCCCGCCGTCGCCGCTCTTGCTGCCCTGTCTGGGGCTGGCTGCGTGGCCTTGGGCAGGCCTCCTGCTCTCTCGGGTCCCTCTGCGGCTCCGCCCTGTGCGATCGGTAGGGCGGCGGAGGCCCCCAGGCCATGCGTGGTCCAAGGCCAGAGAGAAGGCTGGGCACTCTCCATCTGAACCCAGTGGCAGCTATGGTCGGACCTCGGAGGGGTCTCCAGATGAGGCTGGCGGTCAGCGCTCCTGCCCTTAGAAGGGACCCTTCTCCACCTCTAGCCTTCCATCCTGGGGGTTGGCTGGGATACTGACCCAGGCCCACAGGCCCACTGGACCCAGCAGCAGACAGGGCCCTGGCACCCCAGCTCAGGAGCAGCTCGGAGGCCAGGAGTCTGCATGAAAGTGGAAGTCAGTCTGTCATGTCCGACTCTTTGCAACCCCATGGACACTATACAGTCCATGGAATTCTCCAGGCCAGAAGACCAGCGTGGGTAGCCTTTCCCCTCTCTAGAGGTCTTCCCAATCCAGGGATCAAACCCAGGTCTCCCGCACTGCAGGCAGATTCTTTACCAGCTGAGCCGCAAGGGAAGTCCTTTTGTTTCAAATGAAATGGCTCACTAAAAGGGTGAAGACAGAAGGCTCCTCCCCCAGGAGAGGGGTCGCTGGGCCTGGAGTGGCCGTAGGGGCCATGTGGTCCAGAGGCCTCCCATCTGAGTTCCCAGGCTCTGAGCTTCTTGCGGGTGGTGAGAAGGGGTCTGATGGGAAAGAGCCCCTTTCCACCTGTATGCTGACTCAGCCTGGCAGCAGGGAGAAATTGAAGAGGGGGCCCCAGCTGACCAGGCCCCGCTGTGGGCCCTGAGGCCAGACGATGCATGACAGAGATGGGGTGGAGGCTCTTTTAGACAGGATCAGGGGGCTGGATGGGGGTGGGGGACAGGCACTCTGATGCAGGTGCCCAGGCTGTCCACGGAGGGCCGGCAAAGCTGCAGCTGTCCACACCGCTGTCCTCTAATCCAAGAGTCAGGCAGTGCTGGCCAGGTTCCCCAGGACCAGCAGCTCTGTGATCTGGGCCAGAGCAAAACACGGACCCCTGGGGGTGCCTGTGCAGAGGATGGAAGCTAGGTCTTTTTTCTAGTCCATCTGGACCCGTAATGACCACCTCAAGTCACCAAGGTCCCACCTCACAGCATAGAAGCCCGGGGGAGGTTCTGAAACTCAAGCTGGAGGTGGGTCTGGAAACCTGCCACTGGGAGCCAGGGTCCAAGTCCTCCTCGGGCCCAGCACCAGCCTTGACAGCCTCCGGGGCCAGGTGGGAGGTGGGCGGAGGTCTGGATGCACTGGGCTCAGCAAGCCCAGCGTCAGTTCCGGGTGCCGCTCGTGCCCTCGGGCACATGGCAGCCTGGGGCCTCCCTCCCGGACACGTTGCCCTTTGAGCTCAGGGCTCCAGGCAGAAAGTGCCCTGTGCTCCGTCGGGGTGGGCCTGGGAACTTGGGGACCAAAGTTGTGGGGCAGTGCTCTTGGGGAAAGATCCTTCTTCCAGGGCAGAAGGGTCCACAGGCCGGTGGGTGAGAGCCGTCACAGTGGACTGGCAGTGGGGATGACCGCCCGGGGAACAGCAGGAGCCTGGACTTGGTCTGGACCCCACCGGGCAGCCTGCAGGGCTCTGCTCAGGCCGGTGAGGCCCAGGGCGCAGGGCTGAGGTCATGGCTGAGGGGGGCTGCAGAGCCCCTGGGGAGCCTGGCCGGGGGGACCTGCCTCACGACGGCCAGCTGAACCGTCAGGTGAGGGTGCGGAGACAGGTCTGCCAGGGCCTTGGGCAGGAGAAGACTCCCATCTGGGAGGAGCTCCGCTCGTGGAGGTGGCTTCAGGCTGGCCTGCATGTTAACATGGCATCCGGGGGAGCGAGGAGCCAGTGTCTGAGGGGGCCTCTGCTGCTCCAGCCACGCTGCACTGGTCACCCCCCAGCAACTCAGGGCAGCACCCGGGACCCCTCAGGACACGGCCCACCTGCCCCGAACGGGAGGCCCCCCATCGCCGCTCGAGGCTGGTGTAGAGGTGACTGTCCATGTCAGCTCGCTGGGTCACTGGGCGCCCAGACACCTGGTCAAACACTGTGCCCTTAGGATTGCTGGGAGCGTGTTTTTAGATGACAGTGACATTCAAATGGGTGGACTTTAGGCACAGTCAAGCAAGTACACACGTGCACACACACACCCCACACAGGCGCACCCTCCCCACCCCTGAGTGCACTGCTGGCTCTGAGGTCACTGTTTGTCTGGGAGCGCTGGCCAGCAGAGTGGGTTTGTCAGGACCAGGCTCCTCCCACCCCTTGCTGGGCCTGTTCAGTGAAAGGCTGCCTCCTGCTACAAGGCAGCTGCGCAGCTCCCCTTGTCCCCTCCTGAAGTGGGTCATAGGTCACTGGGCTGGACCGAGTCACATGGCCACAGCTACTGAGGAAATGTGGCCTTGAAGAGAAAGAGAAAGAGAAGGCTGAGCAACGGGCTGTGTCCTAGATGGGACAACGGGCCGTGTTCTCGATGGGGACAGTGGGCCGCGTCCTAGACGGAGACAGCGGGTCGCGTTCTAGATGGGGCTGCCCACCAGCACTGACTCACAAGGAAGCCGCGGTCACCCAGCCTCCGTGGTGGCAGTCCCAGCACTCAGGCTAGTCTGAGTCCTTGAGTCAAGGACCAGGAAGGAGGACACCCCCACCTGGCGCCGGCCATCCTGAGGCTGTGACCACAGGGCCAGGCTGCCCGCTGCCTGCCCCCTGGAGGGGTGCCTGCCTGAGCGACGGTGGTCCCAGACCACAGAGCGTGGCCTGGGAGGCCCGCATCCTCACCTCCTCTCCTTGAAGCTTTCAAAGAGGCACTCACAGTTCAGGGATCTCCCGGCCTGCACACCGTCTCGTCCTCCGCTGCGGGTGCGTCCCGGAACGCGGGAGTGGTGGATGTGGCCGTGCTGATCTGAATGCTGAGCAGCCCAGCAGCAGGAGCAGGCCTGCACGTCCCGACCCTGGCGTTTGCTCCAAAAAGTCAACAAAGAATACGTAAAAAACTAAAACAATTAAAAAATGTAAAGCTATGACAGTCCAATATGCTTTCTGATGAATGTGCTTTTTTCAAGATGCCCAAAGGATCCCTTTTCCCCTTAAAGTCCAGTCATTCCAGCAGAGGTGCCTCTGTGTCGGTCACTCTGAGCCAACACACCCGGGAGCATGACGTGCCCTTCCAGGATGTGTCAGCTCTCTCGTGCTCCAGGAAAACCGTCAGGAGCGCTCACCGCCCCAGGGTAGCGTCTTGCAGAGCCCCAGCCAGCGCTGGGTCGTGGCCAGGGATCCGTCCAAGCTGTGGGTGCCCTGGGGCTCAGCGTTGCCTGCAGCAGGACCTCTGCCGTTCTCCAGGAGCATTTGCACGCGGGGTCCTCCTGAACAGGCGTTCTCGGGGAGCACCGTGCTGGCTCCAGGGGTAGCTGTTGGGTTTGAGGGGAGTCTGAGTACTTTCCAGAGCAGCTGCACCGTCTCCCCGCCTCCAGCCCTCTGAGCGTCCCCCGCGGTGCTGGCCTCAGGCACCTGGCTGGTTGATTCCCAGCCGGCTCCCAGCCAGCCGCACTGGGCGTCTCCCCACGCGCTCCGCTGCCACCCACGCGTCTCCAGTGCGATGCCTCCCTCCTCATGCCCCGGCCCGTCCTCCAGTTGGACTGCTCCTTCCTGTGAGTTTGGGGAGTCTCTGCCCATCCCAGAGGCAAGCCCATCGCGTCCACGCTTGGCAGTCATCTTCTCCAAGTCTGCGGCTGGTCCTTCTGCATCTCAGCAGGGTTTTGCCCAGAGCAAGTCTTTCTTCCTCATGGGGCCCTGTTTGACAGTCTTCCCTCTCACTGAGCGTGCTCTTGGTGTCCAGCCTATGCACTGCCTGGACCTAGAAACCCGTTCTCTACAAGCTCTATGCTTTTGCACTTTACGCTCAAGTCTGAGATCCATTTCTTCCTCCTACCATTTATTTGATTGGGTTGGGCATGCAGGATCTTAGTTCCCTGACCAGGGGTCGAGCCCAGACCCCTGCACTGGGAAAGAGGTCTTAGCCAGTGGACCACTAAGGAAGGCCTGGGGCCTGTTTCAAGCCGAGTTCTGTGTACCATGCAGCTGAGGTGCCAGAAGGTGTCCACTGCCCTGCCAGGGCCTCTCACAGCGGGGTTTGGCTGTGGTTCCAACAGTCCCGCTTCTTGTGGGCAGGCTGGACGGCAACTTGCTCCTGCCCAACCGGAGTGACAGGCCGTCGGCGATGGGCCCCACCACGCCATGTCCACTTGCTCTGGTGAAGCCAGTCCACCCTGTGAGGGGCGAGGGCGACCTCTGGGCTGTGAGGCCCCCTGACAACAGCTATGGGTGCGGGTCCTCCCGGGTCAAGCCTTTGGATGACATCCCAGCCAAGAGGCAAGGACCCAACCAAGCCGCGAAAGCCGGGGACGATTAAGACCATCTGTTAAGCCAGCCAGCCTGTGGCAACTTGTCCCACAGCAGCAGGCAGCTGTCCCGGCCTCACACACCGGCCCGTTTCGGTGGCAGGGGCCTGCTTGCCACTCCCGCCCGAAGGAGGGAAGGCGGTTTCTCCGCCCTTTCCCTAAAGAGCACGGCAAGCTCGCCAACGGCGATGATACCCGGAAACCCCTGGAAATCGCACCTGCTGCGTGCCCCTCACGTGGCTTGGTGCTCACTCAGGGGAGCAGCAAGCCCTGGGCTCCAGGGACACCCCTCCCCAGGCAGACTGACCATGCCTCAGCCTCCGGGAGGCAGCTTTGTGCCCGTGTGGCGGGCGCCCACTTCCTAAAGGTCTGCATTGTTACTTTCGTTCCAGAACCACCCCCCCCCACCCCTCGGTGAGAGTTAACGGGCCTGGGGCTTTTGCGGACATCTTAAACGGGGCCCTCGGCCGGCACGACAGCTGCCGTCACGACGTCACTAAGATCCCGCGTGCTCTCTCCTGTGATCCTCAGGGCTGGCCTGCTGGGAGGTGCTGCTACCTGGTCTCGGCCACAGGGACACAGAGGCCTCGTCACATGGCTGGAGAAGGCGGAGCTGGCACCGACCCAGGGCGGCACTCCACGTGCCTGCAAGCGCCAGGCGGCGGGCTCTGCGGACCCCAGACACAGTCAGCACCTATGGGAGGCCGGCGGCCGCGCCGGTGCCGGGGCCTGTGCTTTCTGCACGCTCCGCTGAGGGCTTTCCGGGAAAACTTCACAGGCATCTCTGAGGTGTGCGTTTTACAAAGGGGCTTAGACTCCAGTAAAAATATGTAATTTTTATGTAATTACAAAGCAAATATTGACAAGAAAGCAACTAAAGTCTGAAACAAACAAAAAAAATCCTCAAGACTCTTTTTTTTTAATTTGGCTGTGCTGGGTCTCAGTTGCATGTGGGACCTAGTTCTTTGACCAGTGATTGAACCCAGGTCCCCTGTACTGGGGGCACAGTCTTAGCTACGGAACCACCAGGGGAAGTCCCTCTCAAGACTCTTCCTTTAAAAAAGATTATTTATTCGGCTGTGCTGGGTCCCAGCTGTGGCACGTGGGATCTAGTTCCCCAGTGAAGGGCTGAACCCAGGCCACCGGCACTGGGGGCTCAGTCTTAACCACTGCACCACCAGGGAAGTCCCCAAGAGTCTTCTTTTTCTTAAAAATATAATGTTTCACTAATGTGTTTATTTCCTCGTTGCTGCTCAGGCCCTTCTCTAGTTGCACTGAGCAGGCGCTGCCCTCCCGCTGCCGGTGGCAGCCAGCGGCTTCCTCCATTGCGGCGGGCCGGCTCCCTCCAGCCTGGTTGGCCTAGAGCGCAGCCAGCGCGGGTCCAGAGCGCAGGCTCAGCGTGGTCCAGGCGCAGGCTCGGCAGCCGCGGCTCCCGGGCTCCAGAGCGCAGGCTCAGCAGCTGTGGTTCCAGAGCGCAGGCTCGGCAGCCGCGGCTCCCGGGCTCCAGAGCGCAGGCTCAGCAGCTGTGGTTCCAGAGCCAGGCCCGCCGCGCTCCCGGGCTCCAGAGCGGCCAGGGCGCAGGCTCAGCAGCTGTGGTTCCAGAGCGCAGGCTCAGCCGGCTCCCTCCAGAGCGCAGGCTCCGCTGGCCAAGCCGGCGGGCCTCCGCCCGGCTGGCTTTCAGTCGCTGTGGCTCTCAGGGTTACCTGCTCCCCGGCATGTGGGATCTTCCCAGACCAGAGACGGAACCAGTGTCTCCTGCATTGGCAGGAGGATTTCCTCGCCACTGAGCCACCAGGGAAGCCTCCCTTCAAGATTCTTACACATGAAACATACACACTGGTGATTAAAGAGGCACACACCCCTCTCCCACCCCGGTTCCAAGAAAACAGCTAACGTCAAGGTCCTCCCAGTTCAGCTGCTGCCATCCTGTGACTTCACCCAGGAGGACTTTTCGAGTCAGCCTGCCTGGGACAAAACCGCTCCTGTAACCCCTCTCTTAACCAGAAGAGCCACCACCCGGTGGAAGCGCAGCCGTTGGCTCAGGCAGGCTGCCTGCTCATGCGGGAGGCGTCATCAGCATCTTCCTCCCAGAGAGGCAGAGGGTCAGCAACTTGATGGCAGGGTCCCAACGGGCCAGCAGAAAAAGACGACGTCCTGGCACAGGAGCGGCCTGGGCTGCGGATGACAACCCCGATAAGCCGACCACGGCTATACACGGGAGACAGGAAAATGAATCTCCGCTGGCGACAAGATCACAATCAGCCTGGTACGGTGAAGAATTAATCATGCTGGCCAAATGTAATTGAGTTCTGACACCTCTGGGTTCGAAGTACAAGAGTCAAGAATGAAGGCCAGTCAGTCCCAGCCGGTCGGTTACTTGTTACGCTCACATGGAAAGGCCAGATTATGCTGACAGCACTCACAGGCAGGGACTAAAGTCTGAAGACAGATTTCCTCGGGGCTTAAGAGCATTCTAAAAATACAGACGTGACAGCAAAGGGGTAGCTGGGCGACTCTTCCAGGACCTGAGTCGGGGATCATGCCTCCCGCCCAAGCCCCCCACCCCAGACCACACCCCTCAGCCTCTGCTCCAGCCAGCCTGCCTCCTTCACCCCGCTTGTGTCCAGCACAGTCCACGCTACGGCCGCAGATTATTTACAGTGCTCCCAAGGGCCCCGTCTCCCTCTCCGTCAGCACCAGCCTGAAGCCCTGGTTCCCGTCATGAGAACAGGCTCTGACGGACGGAGTCCCCTAAATCCAGGCCTCACGGTGAAGGTCCTCAGGGTCTGAGGACACCTGAACAAGAGACAACTTCCCTGTCCCTTCTCTGTCCCCAGGCCCCGTCACATACACACCCTGACACGTGGCGGGCCAAGCCTGGGGCCACTGCTGCAACCACTCCCGTCTGGGGGACCCCGGAGTGGGGGCACGCAGGAGGGCTCCTCGGAATAAGCCCTCTGTGCCTTGGGACAGGGTCCTGCGCGTCTCAGATGGGAAGGCTCTCCAGCTCCACAGTCCTGACAGCCTGCTCTGCTTCACTAAGGACCGCCCTCCGCCACTTCTGGGGAGAGCAGGCCGGGACCGGGAAGGGTCCGCCCCCAACTGGACAGCGGCCCCGCTCCCCAGGAGCCCGGCAAGCAGGGGCGCCTCTGTGGCTCCGCCTAGAAACCCCATCCAGCCCATCAGTCTGTCTTCCACACCTGTGTGCACAGGGCTGCCGGTGGCCACTAAGGAGCATGGGTCTGCTTTGCTTCGGTTCCCAGTGCCCCACCCCTCCCGGGCACTGAGGCACCCCCACCCTGCGCCCCCGGCCGAGCCCCTCGTGAGTGTGGACAGTCTGGCCACCGGCCTCCCACCTCCGGGCCTCTGTGCTGGCCGTACCCTGGGGCCAATGTTCCCGGCTCCCGTGGCACATCTGGCTCCCGGGGCACTCAGGCGTCTCCCAACCTCCACCCTGCCTGGCGGCCCTCCTGCCCTGTGACCTGATGCCACACTCACTCTGTCCCCAAGTACCTGTGTGCAGGCTTAGAGCGCCCATCTGTGTCCCCCCGTCCATGAGGCTGCTGGACAGCGCAAGGGCTGCACGAGACAAACCAGGAAGGGCTTCTGCCCCGGCACAGCACTTTGAACACAGTGGCGAGAGCCCACCCCTTGCTTAAAGGGAGCTGTGTCACTTCCAAGGAGGTGGGCAGAGCTGCGGGCAGAGCTGCAGGCTGCAGAGACGCCCCGTGGGCGGGCAGCCCCTCGGGCTGCAGGGTGGACTGCACAGCCCTGGGCCCCAGACACGGAAAGGCGCCGGCCTCCCAGTGCCCGCGGGGTA
The DNA here is from genome assembly GCF_001704415.2 of Capra hircus. Classification (NCBI taxonomy): domain Eukaryota; kingdom Metazoa; phylum Chordata; class Mammalia; order Artiodactyla; family Bovidae; genus Capra; species Capra hircus. The sequence continues at coordinate 115,801,625 of NC_030813.1, forward strand.
CACACTCCCTTCAGGAGCAGACTGGGGCCGACAGGCAACACACAGGACCTGGCTGGCTCCACACCCAAGGTCTAGACCCCGCTTCAGCGTGACCAGGACCCCAGGGCAGAGGTGGAAACCGACTAAAAGGAGGTCATTCACCATCTCTGTGTCCACCCTCCCCGTGCACGTGCCCAGGACCGACGCTGACGTAGCTCCTCCCAGCACAGCCGGCACCCAGCAGCCAGTCTGTCTGGCGACACAGTTTAAGTCAGTTAAAGAAGGTTTTTATTTTTGCAATGTCATTCCATACAAAAGCAATAGAAACGTAACAGTCTTAGGAAGTTTACAACTGAATATACGAACAGAAAATCTGTACATGTTATCCTTTACAGCCATTTTACAAAGTGAATTAACTGATTATAAAAAAAAATTCTTCCTAATCCCTCTGCTGCCTTAACTTTTGGAGTATTATAGGTAGAAGGCCCACTTAGTGCTATTTACAAGTACCAAGTTAAGACTGTATAACTTACATAAAATCCATTAACTTATCAGCTCAGTTTAGTATCTTTGACTATTCAGTGCTCTGTATGAGGAAAAATCCCACCTTGATATACTGACAAACAGCCAGAAAACCAACGCTTTCCATAGAGATGGTGAAGGAGCCGATTATGAGAACACTCACTCAGATACCAGTAAAGAAAGTAGACGCCAGACTGGTCCCAAGAACACAGGTAAACCCAAGCCAGCCATCTGGCGAGTAGCAGTTTCACATCTGCAGCGTTTAGCAGGCAATGTTAAATCACCCGTGGAAACAGTTACGCTACACTTTCCAGGTTAACGTCAAGGACGCTGGAGATGAAGCGACTGAAGCTGGTCCAAGACTGCTTCAAGATAAATTTTCCTCGAATTTAGTTCCATTTACAATTTAAAACATGCAAAGCACACTCCCTACACAGAGTTAACATTTCTTAAGAAAACAGGGCGAGAACACTTCCCCAGGAGACAGCAAGCTATTAACAGGACCCTCCAGTTACACACGAGGATGCATGCTGGGCAGTCGGCCTCCAGGTGGCGCCGGTTAGCTCATGGCCGGGAAGTCTCTCAGGGGCTCCGTTAAACAGGCCTCCAAGTCAAACTCGTCCTCCGCCTGGCAGTCCACGTGCCTGACTTTGGTGGGGGTGCCGCAGAACATGTCCTGGAAGACAGAAGCACAGTCTCAGCGGCCCCTGGGGCACCGGACTTGCTGCTGGAGGGCGCTGAGCAGGGCCGCTCAACCTCTGGGGGACTCAGACTCCCCAGGAATGCAGGGAACTCCCGGGAGAGAATCCAGAAGTTAGTTAACTAACATTCACAGGTGGTGTCCAACTTTAGCTGACCTCTCAAATTCCAGCCCCCAACCCTGCCCCATGAGAAACCGAGCGACCCTTTACGGCCTCTGAGCCTCAGCCGCTCAAGGTGCCGGAGCTGATGTGGACGAGCCGCGAGGCCGTGGCTCAGAACCACTGCCAAGCGCCCGAAACCAGGCAAGGAATCCCCCTCAGCTCTGGCCCTGGGGTGACGCAGCCTCACTCCACCCTGAAACAGGGGCCAAGGTGTTCAACCTGAATCTAATCTAAGCGGCCAACATGACAGCCCCCCCACTGAGGAGCCTGAACCCCTCTAGGAAGTCGTCTCGTGGGGGAAAGCAGGAAGACTACTCTAAACCACAGGGAACTAGAGAGACGTGGCTATTAAACATGTAACCCTTGATTAAACTCCAGATCAAAAGAGAGAAAAAGACCTGTGAAGAGTATCTCTGGGACAAACTGGCAGCCGGAACAGCCTGTCCGCGCGGCAGTGGCCTTCTGTGCACAGCGGTGACACTGCGGCGTCTGTGCTCAGCTGAGCAGCTCTCCCCCCGGCTCGCCTGCTCCCACCCAGACTGCTCTCTCGCCTCCCACATCCCCCACGTCTGCTTCGCCTCCCGCTGGAGGCCCCGGGACCCCTGCCTCTATCTACACAGCCGCCCCTCCCAACTTGTCTGATCACAAGCGCCCGATCAGAATCCTGATCAGAATCCGTCTGCCGAGCTGGGACGAAGGTCACTCTTAATCCAGATCAAGGACGCCACTTGCCGAGATCACCTGGCATGGGTTTCTCTGTAGTCCTGCCTGCATCTGAATACCCACTCAACTGGGATCCTCCTGCGGTTCAATATCCTGTTTTCATTTGACAAGTTTCCAGGTTACTGGTCCTCAAAAAGCACCTGCGGTGACTGTATTCCTTACCAGTCATCTGTGTCTCCTGCTACACTGGAGCTTGCGTCACTTCTAACACCTTGCACAGTCACAGAAAGGACGTGGGGTACAGGTGGCCCGTGACTGGAAGGACAGGTACCTGCTTCCCAGGGTGACGGGCGGCAGGCAGGAAGGCAACTGTGCGATTCCCTTTTACCTGCTCCTCAGCTGTCCACAGTATGGGCTGGTCTTCTATGAAGTCTGAATTTTCCAAGAAAACATTTACTTCTTCTAGTTTTTAACCTGTTTTTCCATTCAGTGGGCAGGATATTTATACATGCAAGTACTGGAGCAGGCTCCATACCAAGTGAGATCTCAGTCACTTCAGTCACGTCTGACTTTTTGAGAGCCGGTACACTGCAGCCCATCAGGGTCCTCTGTCCATGGGATTTCCCAGGCAAGAGTACTAGAGTGGGTCGCCATTTCCTCCTCCAGGGGATCTTCCCAACCCAGGGATGGCACCTGCATTGCAGGCAGACTTTACCGCTGAGCCTCTGGGGAAGCCCCTGTGGTCACAAAGGCACCCTTCGCTGTGAAGTGCTGTGTGTGTGTGGCTTGTACACATGCAGAGAAGAACTCACACTCAATCAGGAACCACAGAATCAGAGACGAAGGATTCTGCACACGGCTTCTCATCTTTTGAGGGTTTTTTTTTCCTATCCCAAAACATGTACTTTTTAAAAACTGGCAAATGTGGGGAAACCCCTAGGCCCAACGCATCTCTGCACTTAAGACAACTAGCCGGTGACCCTGCACCAACAGTTCACCAGCACAGATGGCACAGCCTGACTAACACTGATGCCCCAACCAGAAAAGGCCTTCCACTTCTACATGAAAGCGGTGGTGTCGATCAGCCAGACTGAACTCGGCGTCTAAAAGAAGGATCCATCAAATCTGACATTCCAATAAGACCAGAGAATGATGCTTCTAAGCACCAGAATCAAATTTCAGCCTCAACTTCAGTTTATCAAGGGGCATATGTCATAAACAATTAACCCGCAGCACTTGTGGGAGAGTCACCCAGGGAAAGGCACTTACGAAGTTGTCCTGAGAGCTCGTCTGGGACTCAGAGCTGCTTTCTGCGGACTCAGTCTCCATCTCCCCGAGGTCCACAGGATGTCTGTGCAGTGAACACACGCGTCAGCCACCACGTGAGGGAACGCGGAGGCACGCGATGCAGACGAGCACGCCAGGCCGGTCCCGTGAGGCCCTGCCAGTGCCACGCAGCCACGCGTGCTCCCAGCACCTCCTCCGCCCTGAGGGGGTGCCCCCCGCCGAATCCTCCCCAGGAAGGCTGGCAGCGGCCACCACGGGCACAATGCCCACCATGGGCACAATGCCCACCATGCTCAGAGCACACAACAAGCTGCCCACTCCTGCGCGTGGCCAGCTGTCTGTACGCGCCCACAAGCATCCCTCTAAGCAGAAGCGGCGACAGTAAAGCCCAGTTTGGGGGGACACACGCTGACAAACCAAACTACACACCACCACTCATGTTTCCAATCTCCTGCTCACAGAGAGAGCGGGGCAACAATGGCAACTGGAAAGAAACCAGGCACGCCTGTGAAGCGAGGCCGACTTCATAAAGACGTGCCTCAGACCTGGCAGCTTCTAATAAATGTCCCCAGCTCAGAGCAGAACCTCAGACACTTGGACGACTAACTGGGTCTCTGAGGGAGGGAGAAGTTCAGACAAGGGAGCTGAGGAGAGAACCACAGGCCAGCCTCCGTCTCCCCGCCAAGCCGGCATCCACACCACATGGCAGAAGCTCAACCCGAGGCCTTCTCCACTGGACAGAGGTTAGAAAGAAAAACCTTCCGTAGGCTAAAAAAAAAAAAAAAGGGGGGGAACGCCTCTCACGTTTACACTGCTGTTCAGCCACTAAGCTGGATCTGACCCTTCTGCAACCCTGTGGACTGAACACTGGGATCCTCCGTCCATGGGGTCCTCCAGGCAAGAATACTGGAGCTCTCCCTCCTCCAGGGATCCTCCCGACCCAGGGACTGGACCTGTGTCTCCTGCACCAACAGGTACCCTTCACCCCTGAGCCAACTGGGAAGCCCCAGTTTCTACTGAGTGTAGTTGCTTTACGAGCTTGTGTTAGTCTCTACCGTATAGCAAAGTGAGTTAACTACACAGTATGCCTACTTGCTACTGTTTAGTCCCTGAGTCACGTTCAACTCTTTGTGACCCCATGGACTATAGCCCGCCAAGCTCCTCTGTCCACGGGATTTCCCAGGCAATACTGGCGTGGGCTGCCACTTCCTTCTCCAGGGGATCTTCCCGACCCAGGGACCAATTTGCAAGTCTCTTGCACATTCCGTACGCCTGAGCTGCCTAGCTCAACATAAACTATTCAAGCTTCTCAAAACATTTTATCTTAAAAAAACAAAGAAAACCCCATGTACCGCTACTAAGATCAGTTTGGTGTAGCTACAAACATTAAGTCCAACCCAGGAAGCACATCCCTCCCTCCAGCCCCTCCTGGAACACACACCGCCAGCTTCAGACACTAGCAGAGTCAAGACAGACAGGATACAGGGTGACCTGCCACACAGCAAGAGCCGCTGCCATCACGACAGGGGGGACAGGACTCCAAAGAGACGTACATTTCTTGCAAATCACATCCTTCTTCAGCTGGGGGATCCCAGAAATGCAGCGCCACCTTCCAGAGTCTGATCTGCTGGTCCCACGACCGCCGACTGTACTTCTTGAATTTGTTGGGGGTTTTGGGATGAACACCGGGCTGTCGAAGGTGCCTACAGGGAGAGAGGGGTGACGCTGGTGCACAGCCAGACCCACATGTGAACAGGAGCTGAACAGCGCTACCTCGCCGATTGCTCTTCCCTGCAATCCACGCTCCAGCAAAGGACACCTGCATTCAGCCCGGCAGCTCCCGTGCCCTGTAAAGCTCCCACTGCATCCTTGTGTGGGAAGCAGGAAGCGTGCTGCTGACGCACACTGGGTAAGGCTCGTGTTCTTCTCTAGCAAAAGCTTTACAATCTGCAACCTGAACTGAACCTTCCCCGTCATGTACGTTAACAGTCCCACATTTACAAGACAGCTATTCCTGACAAACGTCACCCAACACTCTACGAAAATGTCACTTGTCTTCGTGTCCTTGGTTTCGCAGGCACCAACATGTTCCTCTTTATGTAAGTGCCTGAAGATCATTGATAAGAGAGCTCTTAGCAGGCGAACTACACCCAGAATCAGATTCACCACCTACGCCCGTGACCTGGCCAGCCCACGCAGGCGGCGCGGGCCTACCTGGGGACTTCTTTGATGTAGCGGTCATAGGCGATGGTGTTCTTGCCGTAGTTGATCTGCTTCTGTCTCCGCATCAGGACACTTTCATCCGTCTCCAAGTCGGCCGGCAACGCGGACACAGACTCCTTCGAATCCGAACTAAATAAAATGAAATTAACACAGCAAACCTCACAAACAAGATCATTACATAAAAAAATGCGTAAACACAGTAACAGAGCACTTGCCCGCTGGATTTCCAAACTGTATTAACTCCAGAACAATCTAGAATCTGAATATACGGAGACTTAGTACAGGATACGTATTTCAAATCAGTGAAGAACAGAAAAAATAGAAAACACTACTGAGAGTCAGCATTTCACGTTCACATGTCCACCTTATTTTTCATGAGTAAGTCACAGGGTCATTAGAAAAGAAATGATACACAGCATTTACCTTCCTGATGATGACTTTCTCTCTCTTCCAAAGTCATTGATGAGGAGTTTCCTTTTATATCTGAGAGCAAAGTAAATAAACGTTGCTGTTTTTACAAAGGTACAGAAATCGACTCAACGCTTCTAGAGCTACAAAGCCTCTCTGGGGGTGTGGTCTGGTAAGCGGGTTAAGCAACAGTCACAGTAAGGCGGCTTCTTTTACTTCCAACCTCCTTCAATCACCATTCTCTGGTGAGAAGATGAGGCTACTTGCCAAGACCATACAGGATGCTTAAAGCAACCAGTTCCGAAAGAAAACTCCTGCTGCCCGTTAAGGAGTGAGGCCATGGAAATTTACATCTCTCTAACCCTGAAACCTTCAGGAAAAACTAACATGAGCTGAAATGAAGTCTTTACTTCTAACACCACGATCACTCACTAACGAGACACGTGCCTGCCGGGCACCGCTCACCTTGGGAACTGCACACCTTCCCACCCCCAGCCTCCTTCCTGTGGAGGCGCCGGGAATTTGCTTTCTAGCACAGCAACAACCAACACTGAACTGTGCAAAGGTATGTCACCAACCAAAAAACACAGAACAACCTGACCTGGAAACTGCCTCTAGGTAGAGGTTCACGATAGGGTCCAAAAGAGGCCACACACTGCGGTGCCTCATCACCAACCAAAAAACACAGAACAATCTGACCTGGAACTGCCTCTAGGTAGAGGTTCACAGTAGGGTCCAAAAGAGGCCACACACTGCGGTGCCTCATCACCAACCAAAAAACACAGAACAATCTGACCTGGAAACTGCCTCTAGCTAGAGGTTCACAGTAGGGTCCAAAAGAGGCCACACACTGAGGTGCCTCACCCGGTCCCAGTCTGCGGGGCCCAGCGAAGTCTGGACGCCAGGAGGCAGTGTGTGTCTGGAGCCATCACACGAGAACGGAAACGCTAGTCCCTGAGGTCACTTTCTACAGGATCTCATTCTTTCTGGAACCCTTTCAGGTATGACCAAGGGATTCCCTGGTGGCTCAGAGGGTAGAGTCTGCCTGCAATGTGAGAAACTGGATTTCAATCCCTGGGTGGGGAAGATCCTCTTGAGAAAATGGCAACCCACTCCAGTATTCTTGCTGGAAAATCCCACAGACAGAGGAGCCTGGAGGGCTACAGCCCATGGGGTCGCAAAGAGTTAGACACGACTGAGCGACTTCACTTTCACCCTCAGGTGTAACTAAAGCCCATTTTCCAATTTTCAGGCTGCTGGTGTGTAGTGTGAGCCAACTGCCTTGATACACAGCGAGCTCACCGCTCACCCCTCACCTCCTGGTGGGAAGGCAGGCAGACCACCACCATCAAAAGCTCCATCACCTGGTCTGCTCAGAGGCAGCAGCTTTCCACCAGAAAGGGTGTGATCCAGAGAGGAACAAAGAGGAGTTAACAACAGGAGGGTCAGGACGGACAGGGTCTCCCTGCGTCACACAGGTGCTGGAGACGGTCCCCAGCAAGGGGCGACAGGGGGTATCAAGACACACGGCACTGGGGCTCCACAGTCCAGCGGTCAGGACTCTACACTCCCAACGCCGAAGGCACGAGTTCAATCCCTGGTCAGGGAACCAAGATCCTGCATGCCAAGCGCAGTCAAAAGAAAAAAAGAAAAATACACAAGCACATGATCCAAGTTGCTACAAACCTGTGAGCAAACCCAAAAACCGCACAGACCCAGCCAAACAGCCTAACTTCTCACAGCTGAGAAAAATCAGCATCCATGTAAATGCGACTCATTCAAAATACTGCTGCTGCTAAGTCACTTCAGTCGTGTCCAACACTGTGCGACCCCACAGACGGCAGCCCACCAGGCTACACTGTCCCTGGGATTCTCCAGGCAAGGACACTGGAGCGGGTTGCCATTGCCTGGAGCCTGTCAACTCCCAGTTCACTCTTCTACCCAGGCAGATATCTGCCCACATACGTTTTTATGTCTGAAAGAAATTAAGTGGCCCCTTAAGTGGTCATAGCCAAACCCAAGTGTGCCCGTGTCCTTTCCACTGGAGGCAGCTCTGAACACCGCTGACCACTGCAGACGGAGAGAAAGCGTCTGGCCCCGCTTCCCTGCTGGCGGTGAGGACAGACCTTCGCCTCTGAATTAGGAACCAACAGACTCCTGGCTCAACATACTTCAGTTAATCTAAAGCCACAGCATTTTAACTCAAGGCTCATTCAGTGGATTGGATGGCATCTATCAAATGGAAGAAAGGCCCCAAAATAGCAGGGAGAATGTCATCTTGGGATAAGCAGGGGTGAAGAATGCCATCATCTTCTGAACTGTAAGGAGCTGAGGAAGAGGAAGTAGCTTGAAATTGAACTTGAACACACACAACTTTGGGCAGGCCTGCAAAGGGTTCACAGATCCCAAGTCAGGGGCTTCCCTGCACTCTGGCACTTCTGAGCTGTTACCTGAGGTGGGTGTCAGTCAAGAGCGCACTCCCCAGTGGAGGGGAGCAGCCAGGCGGCAGGCCAGCGCACAGGGCCGTGGCTCTCTGCAGCCCAGCCAGCCGCTGCCCACCCACAGCCACCCCAGGACAGCCCCAAGGCCCTGGTCCGCAAACGGCAGTGGGCAGGCTCACCTGAAGGGCTTAAGACAGGGCTGGATCCCACCCAGGTTCCCATCCAGCAGGCCTGAAAACCCACATTTCCCACAAGTTCCCAGGAGCTGTGATGTGGCTGGTTGGCGGCCCAGCACTACTTTAAGATACGTGTCAAATTTTCATACACACTTTAAAACACCACAGATAACACTTCAAAGTGGTCTATAACATATACCTTGCGATTTCTTTGTTAACCCTGGTCCTCATTTCATCTTCTTCCACTGCACTTGCCCAGTCTGAACATCTAGAATGGGGCTTAGGGCCTTCAGGAGTGGTAAAGCTGCAAAGCAATGAAAAGGCACATTTGAACCATAACACAACTTTCAGTTTCCTCTCAAATCATCCATCAGGAAATTTTCTGAGGTTGTTTGGAGAGTGCCAAGAAAATGGGCTCCGGAGTAATCAGCTCCATTACCTCCCTAGTTCACCAAGTTCCAGCAATTCGCTCCAAGCCTCTCTGGGCTCTGTTAAACAACCGTGCACTCCCTATGTGCCAGTGTCGGCTAGATCGTGAGGACACAGTCCATGGGGGGAAAGGCAGACCAAGTCAACAGCACCAAGAAATGCACTTATCTAATACAACTTTTTCTGTAAAAAGAGTTTTGTTTTTTTCAAAAGCATTTTAAAGAAAGATTGCAGTTACTACATTCTCAGTCCTAAGCAGTGACCAACACCTAGTAAATGTGGCTCCTATCTATTTCCAGATGCATGCAATTAACGGTTCAGAATATATCACATCATAATTAAAATGTGGGGAATAAAAATACCCTTCAGAGCTCTTACCACATCAGTGCTTGGTCTGATAAAGGCACCCCTAGAGTTGGATACATTTAATCTAGGAGCTCAGTTCTATCTGAACTCAAGGAAATCTTCAGTCAAGTTCAGGCAATTTGAAAGCATGGGGCTTAATGCCAAGAATTCTGGCAGCTAGAATTGTTGGTATGTCTGTTACTTACAGATAAGATGTAAACTCGCATTTTTATCTTTCGTCCTCAACTTTCTATTGGCCACTACTGGTACATCAAAAAGAGAAACTAACTTCAACTGCAACAATAAGCAATTTTATATATTCTAGCTGAAAACTCAATGGCATGCTTTGAAAATGCAACAGCAATAACCAAAGAATAATCCCCTTACTTAACTATCATTTCTTCCCTTAGTTACACAACCAGAAAAACTCAAGTCCTAAAAACAAATTTCCACAGTATAAATATGGTTGGTAGGGTCTGAAATCAAATTAATGAACAAGTGAAAATGACTCAAGCTTGTATCGCAGACACAGGGGAAAATCAAATGGAGGTGTGCCCAGGGTTAGGCCTCAACACTCCGCAGTGTGTCAAGAGGCCCAGGTCTGCATTTCCCAGCTCCAACAGGTGCCTCAACCTTTAAAAGGCGCTGAAAAGACTCTTTGAGAGTCCCTTGGACAGCAAAGAGATCAAACCATCAATCCTAAAGGAAATCAACCCTGAACATTCTTAGAAAGACTGGTGCAGGAGCTCCAACAGTGTGGCCACCCGATGTGAAGAGCCAACTCATTGGAAAAGACTCTGATGCTGGGAAAGATTGAGGGCAAGAGAAGGGGGCAACAGAGGATGAGGCGGTTGGTCGACATCACTGACTCAATGGACATGAGTTTGAGCAAACTCAGGGAGATAATGAAGGACAGGGAAACCTGGCAGCTGCAGTCCGTAGGGGATGCAAAGTCAGACACAACTTGGCAACTGAACAATGCCCTTTTACTCCATCTCACATTTTGGTAGCTCAACAGAAACTACCTTTTGTGGAACTGAAACTCATGTTTTAGATTAGGCAAATTACACTCACCCACCTCACCCTAGCTTGGGATGAGAGTACTTGTGGGGAAAGTGCTCAAATGGAAGATAAAACCTTTATTTACACACCGAGCTAACGTCCCTCCAAAGGGATCAGTTCTTGCACTCATGGAGATGTGGCTGGCTCCCCTCTCCAAGAACCTGCGTGCACCTCCCACTGCCACCACAGGGGACTGTGGGAATAAAAGCGCACGGAACAGACGGCAGGGGCAGTGCCCCAGGACAGGAGCACTGCCGGCACAGGAGCCAGAGGCCTGCGTGGCTGAGAGCCAGGCAGAATCCCAGGGTACCCAGGAACTTCAGAGCAACTAAGCAGTTAGGGACTTAACATTTTGTCTTCAGTTAAAAGGGAGATCACTGCAGGGGTCAAAGCTTGATCTCAAAGATAGCTTTGTGACAATGCCAAAGAATGTTCAAAGTGCTGTACAACTGTGCTCACTTCACATGCTGGCAAGGCAATGCTCAAATCCTTCAAGCTAAGCCTCAAAAGTATGTGAATCAAGAACTTCCAGACGTATAAGCTAGATTTAGAAAAGGCAGAGGAACCAAAGATCAAACTGTCAACACTGACTGGCTCACGGAGAAAGCAATGGAATTCCAGAAAAACATCTACTTCTGCTTCACTGACTACCTGAAAGACTTTGTGTGGAAAATTCTTAGGAGATGGGAATACCAGACCACCTTACCTGCCTCCTGAGAAACCTGTATGCAGATCAAGAAGCAACAGTTAGAACCAGATATGGAACAACGGGCTGGTTCCAAACTGGGAAAGGAGTACAATTAAGCTGTGTATCATCACTCTGCTTATTTAACTTATATGCACAGTACATCATGCGAAATGCCGGGCTGGATGAATCACAAGCTGGAATCAACTGCCAGGAAAACATCAATAACCTCAGATATGCAGATGATACCACTTAAATGGCAAAAAGTGAAGAGGAACTAAAGAGCCTCTTGATGAGGATGAAAGAGGAGTGAAAAAGCTGGCTTGAAACTCAACATTCAAAAAACTAAGATCACGGCATCCGGTCCCAACACTTTATGGCAAATAGATGGGGAAACAATTTTCTTGGGTTCCAAAATCACTGAGGATGGTGACTGCAGCCATGAAATTAATACAGACACTTGCTCCTGGGAAGGAAAGCTACGACAAACCTAGACATCGTATTAAAACTCAGAGATATCCCTTTGCCAACAAAGATCCATACGGTCAAAGCTGTGGTTTTTCCAGTAATTATGCATGGATGTTAGAGTTGAACCATAAAGAAGGCTGAGTACCAAAGAACTGATGCTTTCAAATTGTGGTGCTGGAGAAGACTCTTGAGAGTCCCTTGGACAACAAGAAAATCAAACCTGAATATTCATTTCAAGGACTGATGCTGAAGCTCCAATACTTTAGCCACCTGATGTGAAGAGCCAACTTATTGGAAAAGACTCCAACACTGAGAAAGATCAAAGGCAGGAGGAGAAAGGGGCAACAGAGGATGAGATGGTTGGATGGCATCACTAACTCAATGGACATGAGTTTGAGCAAACTCCAGAAGATGGTGAAGGATGGGAAAGCCTGGAGTGCCGCAGTCCAAGGGGTCACAAAGAGCTGAACTCCACTTAGCAAGTAAACAATAACCTGTTCCTCACATCTAGCCCCAGGGCTGTTAGAGCGTCTCCTCTTCTCACATCTTTCCCCAAGATCCTTCCCACATCTCTCACATCTTTAAAAGTCACGTTTGTGCTGATAACTCAATTTGTGCCTCCCAACCCAGACTGTTAGATGCTGCTTTCTCAATATCTTTTCTTTACTCATCTGAAAAGCTTAAAGCCTAATTTCTTCCGCAGACCAGGTCTGGTCCACACCATCCTCTTCATCTTGGTAACAAGGTTTCATAAGAGACCAAGGTCTCCAGGTCTCAAAGCTAGAGTCGTCTTTGACTCCTCCCGGCACCAGTCCCTCAACCCATCAGCAAGTACTGAGAGTCTTGCCTTGGAAGCCTACCCGAAGCTACACGCTCCTCATACCATCTCCACTGCGCAGTCTTCACCACCCCTTTCGCCTGACATGGCAGCTGGCCCCACCCTTGTCCTCCTCTAGCCAGTCCTCACACTAGCTAAATGCATCCCCACCTGAGGCCCCTGGTGTGTGGATCCTCAAGGGACCACCTCCCAGCTCATCCCAACGGAGGCCTTGCCAGACCACGGATCTGAAGAGCACGCCAGCCTTCACCACCGGACACCCCCTGCCTGTACTCTTCAGCCACTCGTTTCCCTGAAATACCTCGTCTGACTTGCTGACCCACCTGTGTCAGAGTATAAGCAGAACGAAAAAAAAAAACCATGGTTGGCAGTGTCTTGACCTCCCCAGCACGCTGCCCCGCCTAGAAAACACTCAAGGAAACTGCAAGCTGCATGAGAATGGCCAAGGCTCCTCAGAGGGGAACGCGCCTCAGGAGCCTCAGGGTGGACAGAGGGTCCTGGAGCCTGTCTTGGTTTGCTTCCTGGCGCCCACCTTCTGTGACTGTTGCACCACCCAACTTTCCTGACTCTTTCACGGGTGAGCCTGAGTCGCCCTGTTGGAACGCTCTGTGAAGTTTCTGGCGGCCCTCCAGGCCACCCCTGGAACCTAGCAGGGCCCGCTGCCTGAGACTGAGCCCAGTTTTGTTGACACCCGTCACTGAGACACCTCCTCGGATCCTCAGGGGCCTCCCGGTCCTGTTGTGACGCACAGGGGCCGGGACTCGTCAGGGGTGGGGACCCAGGGGCGCCCCGAGCCCGGCCGGTCAGTCAGGTGCGGGGGAACCTCCGCCCCGGCCCCCCCCCCGCCCCGAGCCGCCGCAACGGGCCCACCTGTCGGGTCTGCGGCCGCTGGGCGGCCTTGCGAGGCCCTCGGCGTCTTCGGGCTTCCGGCGCCTCCCGTCGGCCGTGCGCTTGCGTCCGAGGCTCCAGCGCGCGGGGGGCGGAGGGCTGGCGACGAGAGACCGCGTCAGAGCGAGCCGGCCCGGGACCCCCGCCCGGGACGCCCGCCCGGACCCCGCCCGCCGCGCGCCCGCCCGGGAGCACCCGGCGCGCGGCCCGACCTCACCTGGCGTCGTGGTCGCGACGGTCCTCGTCGCCGGCGGGGCTTCGCGGCCTGTAGGCCATGGCGGGGCGGCGAGCGGGGCTCCCGGGGGCCGGCGGCGCGGGCGGCAGGCGCGAGCTCCTCTCCGCGCGGCGCCGACTGACGCGCGCGCCCCGCCCCCAGCCGCGCTTATAGGGCGCCGCCCCGCCCCCCAGGCTCCCGCGCGCGCCGCGCCGGCGAGACCATCGCGCCGCGGCCCAGGGGGCGCCCCGCCGCCGCGCGCGCCGCGCAGGCGGGCCCAGGCCGGGGCGGCCGCCGCGAAGCCGCCGCCCCGCGCACTGCCATCCGGGCGGCCGAGGGGCTCCGCCGGGGAGACTGAGGCGAGGCCCTCAGAGAAGGGTGTCCCCTCCGCCATGGAGGCGGCCGGGCCGCCGGGCCGCTCGACGCTGATTGGCCGCGCCTTCGCGGGCGGGGGGGAGGCGTATTGGCGGGAGATTCGGAGGCAGGCGACTCGGGCGCGCCGAGGGGGCAAAGCGCGCGCCTCCGATTGGCCGAGCCCAGGTTTGGGGCGCTCTCCGATTGGTCGGCACGCCAGGGACTTTGTCCGCGCTGGCGGGAACCCGGAACCCGGAAGAGGAGGCAGCCTCGGGCTGCAGGCTTCGCGCCCCGAAAACTCGCAGCCGGCGTCCGATGCCCAGACCCCTGAGCCTATGTCACGTTGTTTACACACACACACACACACACACACAACCCGTGAGCCTATGTCACGTTCTTCACACACACATACCCCTTCCCTTCCCTACCCCCCCTCACTGGGCTGGGCCTTTGGCCAGTCTCCATGCATTAGGTGGTGATACTTGTGTGCAAATAAAGAAAATAAAAGAGACTGGGGTTCAATCCCAGGGTTGGGAAGATCTCCTGGAGAAGGAAACGGCAACCCACTCCAGTATTCCAGGCCTGGGAAATCCCAGGGCAGAGGAGACTGGTTCTGACTCCATGCTCGAACTGTTTTGACAATCATACATAAACCCTGCCTCAGAGATCCCTGCTTCTCTGCCAGACTCTAAAGTGCCTTTTGCTCAGAACCCTGTCCACCTGTAGAAGGCAGGAAGAAATTAGCATATACCCTGCCAGAGGCTTGCAATTCTAGGAGATATTTGCAAGATTACCGGCCTTTTTACTGTTCCCTCACCTCCCCCATCTCTGACCTATGAAAGAATCTGGCATCCAGACCCGAGTGACATGGTTGTTTTGAGACAGTCTGCCGCCTTCTCAGTCAGCAGGCTCTCAGAATAAAGTATTCCTTGCCTCAGCACCTCGTCCCAGATTCACTGGCCTACCGTGCAGTGAGCAGAGCGAGCTTGGACTCGGTAACACATGAGGTCACAGAGTCAGACATGACTTAGTGACTAAACTATCAGAGAAGGACTATACTGAAAAAAAGATCAAGTATCTCCAAGATAAAGTAAATTCCAGCCCACTGGCTTTCAGTAGGTTGCGTGTACTTCATAAACATGTTCAGGGTCCAGCAGCAGCATAAGGGAGCACGGAGCTTATGCTGCTGAGGAGCTCTCCCAGCCAAGCGGCTGAGCCAGCAGGCTCCACGTGGGACCCAGCAGCAAGCACACGGCTGCAGGCCTCACCCAGCAGGGCTCACCACCTTGGATCACCAGTGTCCTTCACGTCGGCCCCTGCATCTGGAGCATGTGCATGCTAACCCCTCCCCCCACCCCTACCCTCCAGGACCCATCCACAAAGGCTCCCTGGAAGTAAGCTTTTTGAGACCCCAGCAAGAAAATCAGAGGAAGATTCCTGAAGAGTCTGCCTCCCTTTATTCTGAAGAAAAGATGCACGATAAAGAGGCCATTTCTAAGACGGCCTCGCCCCAGTTGTTTGAGTATCAGGAGAAACAAAATATTGATAACGTCATACTAACGTTTTATTCAATAGCATACCACTTTGCTACAATAGGTATATCTTTATAAAACTAAGTAACCGTCTCTTGTAGAAAAGACAACCCCAGGCCTGGCTCTCCCTTGCCAGAGTTTGAAATTCCAGGCTAAGGCCGGGCATGGCTCCTGGCTGCCCTTCTGACGGCTGTCCCCTGTGGGTGCCCCCGGAAGACCACGAATCTGGGCTTGCTCACTTCCAAATCTCTGGGCTCAGTGCAGCCTTGGTTGAGTTCATTCCATCTAACCTGCTTAGAAGGACCACATTTAGGAGGCTCAGGGCCCCTCCAACAGCCACATTCAAAGCTGTACCCAGGAGCCCAGCACTTCCCCCTGCCCTCCACCTCACCACCCAGAATTGGGGAGGCAGCTGTCATCGCCTTGACTGCCAGGCACTCCCCTTCTGAAGCGGGTGGCCTGTGGGGAGCCTCACGCTGGGTCCCCACAATCTTGCTGTCTGGATACAAGATGTCACTGCGCAACCAGGAGTCTGAGACAGCCCATTCCCTGGACTCGTGGGAGCACCAGAAGGCACATGGCCACAGGCCCCTCAAAGGGGTGGGCAGCCCCACATGCACTCGGCCAAGGGAAAGGCAGGTGAAAACAGGCCCTGATGGAAAGCCCGAGGCATCTCTGGGTAGGGGGCAGATGGGGGCCACCCCACCCAGGAGGGCGCCCTCGGCTGGCTGCGGTCACCAGGAGGCCCTGGGCAATGCTCGTGCCCTCCACCGCCAGGCTCTGCACTGGGTCTTCAGAGCAGCCTCGTGGGGAAGGCGCCCATGCCGCAGGGCCAGCGGCCAGCCTGGCAACGGAAGCGTGACAGACTGCAGTCGTAGACAAATCCAAGTCTGTCGTGTAACTGAGGAGCAGTTCAGACTTTTGTGCCCCATACATTTAAGGCAAGCGGCTAGGTTAGGGTCATCTGGGGCAGACCAAGGGGTCGCCCAGAACACAGCTCGGGGGCCACAGAATGCTCTGGAGATGGACCCGACACCACGCTCTGCGTGCCCAGCACTGACCCCTGGTCGGAAGAACAGAGAGTGAAGGAGGCAGAGGTGCTGAAGGCCACCCCACTGCCAGGGACAGAACTTCAGGAGGAAGGTTCTGCCGAAACCGCAGCCAGGCCCTTCCGCAGCCTCGGGGCACCAAGGAGTCGCTGCACCGAAGATCTGCCCGCAGCAGCGCCAAGGAGGGCCCAGAGGCCCGTCTTCCCCTGGAGGCAGCCGCAGGGTCCCCCCAGGGGGCTCAGCGCACGGCGCACACGTCCAGGATACAGAAGCGCGCGCGGCAGGTGGGGCAGGGCACACGGCTGGCCAGCCAGGTGTCGGGGCGCTGCGGGTCCTGGCGGCTGGCGAACCACTTGCCCATGCAGGTGAGGCACCACATGGGGCGGCAGCGGCACTGCTGGCACTCGCCCGCGGCCGCCGCCTGGCAGTTCTTCACCAGCTTCACGCTGGCCCGAGTCTGCATGCAGCCGATGCAGGCCTCCAGGTCCTGCAGGCAGGCCAGGTGGTCAGAGGACGCTCGGTCGGGCTGCCCTGGGGATGGGGGTCCTGCCCTACCCCAGGAGAGGCGGTCCACGGCGGCCCAGCTGTGGGAGCCCGCCTCCCCTGCCCAGCCCCCTACCTGGCTGCTGGGGACTGAGTAGGCCGGGTTGACCTCCACCAGGGAGGCGAAGGTCTCCAGGAAGAGGTCGCCCAGGCTCTGGTGGACGACCACGTTGGCCACGCTGCGGATGGGCGCCCGGAGCTTCTCACACAGCTCGCCGTACTCCGTGGAATTCAGCCTGTAGAGGTGGACGCTGCTGGGCGGGGCCCACTAGAGATGGCCATGGGTCCAGAGCCCACTGGCCCAGTGCTGCCCACGGGCCTCTCCTTGGGACATGCGGAGGGGCCCGGAGGGTGGGAGAACTGCAGCAGAGGGCCTGGCCCTCGGCAGGTTCAGGCCCAAGACGGGTCCAGGAGGGGCGGGCAGGCCTGCCACAGCCTGAACTAGACAGGAGCACCTCGGCCCCGGCCCAGGCTCAGGGCTGAGGGAGCCACCGAGCATCTGTCCCATACAGTGGCCCCCAGACACCCCCGTGTGCTCCCGCCGAGGCGCCGGGAAGACAGCCCAGAGCAGGCTGGGAAGAAAGAGGAAACGCAAAGGACCTGAGGGAGGGGCACTCCAGAAGGACCAGCTCCCACCCACCCCGGCCCCTGAGCAACACCAAGAGCAGACCAAGGGTGCACCACCCCAGCGGCCCCAGCCGCAGGCCCGCCTACCGGATGTCGAAGGCCTGCACGGCAGGGTTGGCGCTGGCCACGCGGATGGTGAGCAGCTGCACGGGCAGGTGTGAGTCTGGGGAGAGGTCGTGCTGCTGGGACTCCATCAGGGTCAGGTGCACGTCCTGCTGCTGGGCCACGTGCACGCGGTACGTGGTCACCTTCATCACCCACGTGTCCGTCACGATCACACGGGCACCCGGCACCCCGGTGGCAAACTTGTCAATCCGCCGGAACTCCGTGTTCACGGAGGAAGCCACAGCCCGCCAGCCCGACCGTGGGAGGGCATAGAGGGCCAGGGTGCGGGCCAGGGGGTGGCAGGCCCACCGGTCCCGGGACCAGTAGTAGATCAGGGTGCAGGCGATGGTGGGCAGCATCAACGCTAGCAGGAGGAAGGCCCGCCAGGTCTCCGGGGTCTGGCTGGGGTAGTAGAGCTGCTTTTCCGAGGCTGCAAAGCACATGCCCACATAGTAGCCTAAAAGGGACGGGCAAGCTTCAGCAGAGGTTGGGACTGCCCGGCTGCCAGCCTCCCCAGTGCTGACCCTGTCCCTTGGTGGGACTGGGGGAGGCCTCTTCCTTTAATCCCCAGCCTTGGATCTGGCTCTCTGCCACGGTCAGCTCCCAGGGCAAGGCCATGGTACCCCAGGGCAGGTGGGCCTTGTCCAGCTCCATAGCTGACTCAACTGAGTACCTGTCCAGTGAGCAGAAAACATTCTCATCTTACTACTTTAGCTTTGTAAAACCACATATGAGTAGAGGAAATAAAATGAGAAAATCCTAGAAAAGCAAAAATAAGCACAAGGATATGGTGTCACCCAATGCAGAGCTGCCCACAGGCCGTCTTGGGACTGGATCTCAGCCTCTGGGTCCCATCTACTCTGAGGAAGCAGACCAGGGTATGGCCCATCCCAGAACCGGGACGTCGTGGACCAGACAGTAAACAAACAGTGACAAGAGCAAGGGACATGGGAGCCAGCTCCAGGCCCCTGGTGGCCAGATGGGGGCCAATTTGCATATCAAAGTTAATAACGTGGACAGTGACCTGCAGGAAGGGTTTGAAGTTGCAAAAATAGTAATAAATGCTATTGATCAAACTGATACATGATAAGTAACTCATGTGGCAATAAACACTTCTCTGAAGTTCCAAAAGGGCTTCTCTAGGACTTCCCAGGCCATGCAGCGGTTAAGAATTGGCCTGCCAACGCGGAGGACATGGGTTTGATTTCTGGGCCCGGAAGATCCCACATGCTGCAGAGCAACTAAGCCCGGTGCCACAATTACTGGAATCTGCGCGCTTTAAGGCTTGCAACAGAGTATCTCCCACGCGACTAGAGAAAGACCTCAGGCAACAACGAAGACCCAGCACACCCGTGAATAAAATTATATATTTTTTAAAGGGTAGGGGTGAGGGTGGGGGCCTTCCCTAGTGTTCAGTGGCAAAGATCCTGCCTGCCAATGCAGGAGATGCGCGTTCGATCCCTGGGTCAGGAAGATCTACTGGAGGCGGAAATGACACTCGACTGCCGTCACCCTCTCTGCCTGCCTTTCCCGCACCCACCTTCCAAGGAGATTGGAACAGGCCACCCCTAGGGGCATCAGTTAACTCATACCTGACCTGTCCGCCGAGAGCCAGCTCACCACTTGCCCCAGTGAGCAGAGCACCCCCTTCCCCAGGGTTCTGAGCTCGCCTCTCCGCCGGGTACCTGCAAGGGGCAGCACTTCCCCGAGCACACGGGCGCTCCCCTGGCAGCCTCGGCTCTCCAGCACGGGACCCCGCCCCCCGTCCCTCCCGCTCCGGGTTCCGGAGGTCGGCCCCCGGCTCACCGAGGGGCAGCAGCGAGTGGCACAGCAGCGTGGCGGCCGTGCGGCGCAGGTGATAGGGCACGAAGGCGGCGTCTTCGCTGCCCAGCCAGCCCGACAGCAGGTTCTGCACCGTGAGCCCGGCCGAGTGGAACTCGGTGGGGGTGAACACGAAGCACACGGCGAACACCAAGTAGGCCAGCGTGAAGGTGACCTCAGGGCTGTCCATCGCGCCGCCGTCGCCGCCGGGAAACCGGCCCGGCGAGGCCCGCCACCCAGCGTAGCGAACCGGCCACAGCGTCCGGGTCCGGTAGGCGCCCGGCGGCGCGGGGCGCTCTGGGAAACGGAGTCCCTGCCCTCGGGGCGCTCGCGGGGCGCTCTGGGAGATGGAGTCCCGCGGAGTATTATGGGAAATGAAGTTCTCGAGCCCCTCGTTCGACACACCCCCCCCCCAATCGCGAGCCGCCCCTACAGTTCTCGCGAGGGTTTGGCTCTTCCCCCCGCCCACGACCCGCTTGGGGGCGGCGCTGCACTCGATCCCATTGCCCAGCTGGGGAAACTGAGACTCGGGGGAGAGGCTCTCGGGCCCTGATTTCCGCGCAGCTCAGGCGCGTCCGCACCAAAGCCCGGGATTCCTGGGAGACGGCGGGCTCCGCAGTCACCATCCACCCGCGTGTGGCCTCCCTTCTAGGCGCGTCAGGAGAACCGCCTTTACTGAGGAATCCGGCGACCGCCGCGCCCAGCGTGCCCTCGCCCCGGAAACGAAACCTCCTAGTGGGCGTGGGCTGTCGTTCTGCCTCCCATTGGCTGTCGGCGCCCCGCGCCCCGCCCCAGCCACGCGCTGATTGGCCGCGCTCGCCAACCGTCGGTATTTGAATCGGCGGCGGGCAGAGGGGCTCCGGAACTCGGCACGTCCCACCCTGGGCTCTGCGCGGCGGCCGACAGGTAAGGGGGCGACGGCGGGGTCCCGGCTCGGGGCTCCGGTCCTGCCTCTAGCCGGGGCTTGGGGCTTTGTCGGCCTGGGTCTGCCTGCCGCGCTGGCGACCTCCCCGCCCCAGACCGGGGCCTATGCCGCCTCCGGCTCCGCCCTCCTCGCGGTCTGGGCCGTTCTCCCGCCGTCCGTCACTCCGCCGGCCCGGCCGCAACCGGGAGCAGAGCAGATGGGCTCCCACCCCCGCCTCCCGAGACGCCCGGTGATTCCGAGCCTGAGTCCATGCGCGCTCGCGCCGGGCGAGCCACAGCCGGGAGGCGGTCCCGGCCGGGACGGGCGCAGCGCGGGCGAGGCACGCCTCTAGCGCGCGGCCGGGCAGCATCCCCGCCGCGCCCCGGGCTCCTCTTTGGCCTGCCCCGGGGCTGGGGGCTCGGTGCGCTGTCTGAACAGCACGGGGCCGGCGACCTGGGGGCCGGGGCCCGGGGCCCGGCTCGGGGGCGGCCTCCTGGGACACAGGATGGAAACCCAGGGCTGGCCTCTGACCAGAGAAACGGGCCCCGGCGGGTAGGCTGGGGCGCAGGCAGCGGGGCCAGACAGTGGCCAGCCCACTCCTCCCGCGCGCCCGCACCTGCACGCCCTCCGCCCCGGGCCCGCCGCCCGCGCCCCGCCCCCTCCCTCCCACCGCTGCTCCGCCGCGGCACCTGGCCCCGCCCTCCATCGCTGCCCCGCCCCTCACCAGCCTGGCCCACCTCTACCCACGAAGCAGGTGGTGGTCCTGCCCAGGCCCGGGGCGGGCCGCAGTGGGCCTAAGGTGCAAGGCATAAACACCCTGCCCGCCCTCGGAGGCTCTAGAGCCCCGTCTCCAATCCTGGACTCTTGGCCTGGCCTCGCCCTCTGCCTTCCCCTCACGGCCTGGGATGCATCACCGGGCTGGTGTGTCTGCACCTCCGTCCTGGCTCCCTTGCCTTCGGAATCCTGTTCTCACCCTGTGGAGCCCGCCTGCCCACCTCGCCAGGCTGGACACCAACCTCGCAGTGTCCTCTTCCCCAGGCAGGTGAGTGAACGCGCTTGGCTGCAGCTGTCTACTTCTCGGCCACTGTCTTGGAGGAGCTGCGGCATCATACATGTAAAAACCTGTGCCCCCACCGGGGATGAAGGTCCCCAGCTACCAAGAGCAGGCTGTAAATCAGGACCCCATCTGGCTGTCCCTCCCCAGGCCTCGTCTGAAACAGCCCTGCCCTCCTCCGATGCATGTGGCTTGTGGAGGGGGACAGACATGGACACGCTGGTGGCTCCTGCGGGCCAGACTTCCCTGGCTGGGCATGAGGCACTGCCTGAGGCACATGGCTGGTAGCCCTCACATCCAGCTCCCCACGGCCAC